>NW_020229443.1:0-120563 GCF_003227725.1 Camponotus floridanus
TTCCACCTAACAAAGTCTCATCATTTTGCAATTTCGTAGCGATGAAACACGAACCATAAAATGACGAAGATAATGGCTACCAGATGCCAACAATTAAATCGTTATTTTTTCATCAAATCATGTTATTTTATATTTTTCCCTTTTCTTCCAAGCTTGCAATAAGACATGCTTTCAATATGTCTTTTTCAATTTAAGATCGTTGAACTTAATTGTTAAAAACCATTGTAGTGGGCCGGAAAATTACGAACCATTACGAAATTACGAACCAAATTAAACCACTACAGCTGTTTGTCAATAAGAGCCACGTAAGCTCCCAATATATAACGCAAATTTTGTTACAAGACTTTCAGGGTATAGTATTTCCTTGCCTTAATCTAAATCTAAGACAAATGCAAACATTTGGCCAAGTTCGATAATATTCTAACGAATAACATAAGTCATCATTTTACGTCGAAAATTTGGAATCCTGACATTTTAATACGTACTTAACAATAATCTAATGGCGTGTATATAGTATTATTGTCGTGATGGTTCATTGACAGTCAATTCCCCGTTCCTTTCGGGAAAAGCAAAACCAAGCTAAATTATTCAGCTCAAAGTCAATATGCATCTGTATAGGTTCTGTAGTTTTTCACCACAATGTGTATAACGAAGCACTTCTATTTTCTTTCTTTCAAAAAACAGAATTGAACATCAGGATAATATTCATCCAATTGGCTATAAAAACTGAAAGACGTATGACAATATTTCATTATTGCTGTTTTTCAATATTTTAAATTTAAATCTGCAGCATTTCTTCAATATTCTTATTAAAATATTTTAAATTTAAATTCTGCACTCTCAATATTCCTATCATCTATTTGACTTGTTCATATATTAATTGCATATATGAGGATAGCAGTATAGTATACTAATTAGTTCAGAGAAAGATAGGGATGTGTTTGTAGGAAGATAATGTCGATGTAGTGCATGTTTCCCTCTAGTAACCATCAGAAACATATCATTAATGTGATGTGGAATTCTCTGATTATTGCTTTTATTCCCAGAAATTTTTGATTTAAATCTGTCTTTGATTTGAGGTTGCACTTCGGATGGAACACAATATTTACATCAAATATTCATGTCATTACCCTCTGTTAACAATTTACTTGACATATTTTGAATGTCAAAAAATTGTAACCCCATCAAAGATTAATATTCAATATTTCGATATAAAGGATTATTTCTTTCAACCACAATAAGCAATTGATAAAATTTTTGCAACGTTATTTGAAATTGTCGCATGTTCAACATTTTTTCCAGGTTTCAATACAATAATTATGCCTGTATCTTTGCAATGTAATGTAATTTCTTCTAATCTTGTGCGACATAAAGCTTGTTCCTGAAACCTGATTGGACCCAAATCGTCCACCTAATTTTAATAATTTATTAAAACGGAATGATACTTAATTTAAAAGTCTTTGTTATCCATATCAATTAAATTCTGTAAATTGGAATTCTTCTGAAAAACATAACATTACTATCATGCTGTGTTGGAACTTTTTTATTAAATTAAAGCACAACGGAACATGTAATTATTTATTTAATTCTCACGTAGCCACTTAGGAAAAATATCTGTATTGTAACAAACATTTTGTAACACATAAAGCTGTTTTTTATAAGTATAATTTTTTTTTACAAATATTTAACAAGCGAATACCTGCAAAAGACCATATTAGTTGAATAAAAATTGTGTGTTAATGTAATTATTTATTTCTATGCCATATCAATATCAGATTCTTTAAATTTCTTGGAGAGATCCGGTTTTAATATATTAGCCTTGTAATGGTTTGATTATTGGATGACGTTATTAATTATATTTTGGAAAATTGTGTTAATATTATTTACTACAGCAAATTTGTTATTTTTTGTTATTTTACTGTGAAATTGCTTTCTCATTGGCTTATTAACGTCTGTGCTAAATCTGGTGATATAGAAGTTTCTATTGATATTTCTTTTTCCGGATAGCACAATGTGCGTATCGCTTTTCTACTGTTCGGACTAATTATTTTCTTTTTCTTTTCTTTTGTGTTATCTGAAGAAAGACTTATATATATATATATTATATATATATATTATATGATATATATAATATATATACAGGGGGAGGCATCTAAAACAGGCCACCTGAATAAATCGTTGGTAAGCCGAAACAAAAAATTGTTAGACAAAAGGTTAGTATGGTTTTCAAGGGACATATGATGGTCGTCATTAGTTTATTAATCTTTGAAAGACCACCCGAAGGTCACTGTTAAGTCAGTCTCCAACTTTTTTAATGGGACACAGCTTTTATGCTTTTGCATATTTTGAGCTCATCTCAAGAGCTTTCCAAACACACTACAATTACTGTTAGTTCTTCTAAATACCATTTCCAAGTTATAGGCTTGAAATCCTTTTTTAATTTTTAATAAACCCATAAAATATCTTGTAAAATATTCATTTTTTTCGATTTTTTACTTTAATACTATTTATGTACAAAATAATGAGAGAATCAATTGTGTAAGAAAAACACATAATTGGCTTCGAAACAAAAAATTGTAATTGTTAATTTGCAAATACATTTTTTGTTTCGAAGCAATTATGGTTTTCTTTTACACCAATTTGTTCTTCTCATTATTTTGTACATAAAGTATTAAGGTAAAAAATTAATCGGAAAAAATGAATATTTACAAGATAGTTACGGTTTATGTATAAAATTAGAAAAATATGATTTCAAGCGCCTCATAACTGGAAAGTATTTAATTGAACAACTAACATTAATTGTAGTGTTTTGGAAGCTCTGATAGTACAAGAATATGCAAAAGCCTATAAGGTGTCCATTTAAAAAGTTGGAGCTGACCTTCATGTTGACCTTCGGGCTGGCTTCTTAAGATTAAACTAATATTACCATCATATGTCCCCCTTGGAAACCAACAACTGTCTGAAATTTTTTTATATTCGGCTTCCAACGTGAGTTATCAGGTGGCCTGTTTTAGATTTGCCTCACTCTGTTACACAATATATATATAATATCAGATATATAATATATATTTAATATTATATATATGAGCGTTTCATTTTGTAAAGCTGGCCTAAGTCACATTATACTTACAATTGAGATATTTAAAGATTTGTGTTTCAATGCTAATTAAAAAAGTATTACTACAGGATACTAATGACATACTGCTTAGTTATTTAAAGTGTTAATTATAGTCTTATTAAAGTAATGGCAATATTAAGTTGGATATATGCGATTTTCTTACAAGAATGGAGTTAGGCCACTTCAAATTAACCACCAGATTCGTTATAAAATTGTGAAGGAGCTCAAGTCCATTCAAATAATTTTAAACTGTTAATTGAATAAAAAAACAATATCAAATTATTTTACTATCTTTACAACACTTCAAAAACATAATTTATGCGATTTTCAAAAACATTTTTTCACCATAACGTACAAAATTACAAAGCATAAATTACAGACTACAAACCATAAACTTTACAAAACAATTTACTAACTCATCTTACATTTTGTATGTGTGAAAGGGATTTGAAGAAATCATGATGTTCCGTGGTATAACAGAGTGGGCTTAAAAGTCTGGAAATACCCTTTACTTTGAACGGATCAAGAAGTTGCAAATAGGAGGGATTTTGATAGGATCCATGGAAATGCTAATTTTTTTATCAGTGATCACCCACCCCCACCCCTTTGGGACAAAGCTAGGTGGGTGGGATTAAAAATCTTAAATAGAATGAGGGTCGAGTTGACAAGCCTCGTTTGAAAGCCCTTTCCAGAACTGAGATTACCAAGCCTGGGGTCATGACGTCTTTACATTTTTTTCACGAGTTATGTATATTGTAAATATTTCTAAATTATTTAAATATTTCTATTCTCAAATTTTGCATAATCGCAGGTGTAGATGTCCACAGTATTAGAAGGAACAGTGTATGGCTTATTTTAGACTTCGCGCGTTTAATGTTAGCTGGACCGCGTAATCGGAGATCAGACCCTGAGATTCGTCACCTTATCCCAGTATTTTGTAGATCCAGAATCTCCGTTTTACGCGTGCCGCGCGCGCTGATGCGGCTGGAAAAGTGCTGTTGTCAGTGGGTCTGTTTGACAATAAGTCTGTTTCAAAACTGCTCCGGCTTCATTACACAGTTTGGCAGATGAGACATACGATCATAACACTGTGGTTGAACATTTGTATATTCGGGATGAGTTATTATAACGTGCCACTTGCGTTCATAATTCCGACTGTATAGTCATTAAGATTTGGAGGTTAATTTTTATTACAACTCGATTCTTTTTATACTCAAAAAAAAAAATCTAGGAGATCAGCTCAGGTACCTGGTGGGTGGCATTCGATTGCTGCTCTCGATCTTTCCTATCCACTCTTTCAGGAAAGTGTTGTTTAAAAATTCCAGCACTTGTAGTGCAAAGTCGTGAGAGGGCGCCCGTACCTTGCTGAAACCAAACGGAATCAAATCTTGGCATCCAAAATGTAATGTTGCGAAGAAGTTGGTACGATATGCGTCACGGGGTCACGTATTGCCTTAAACTTTTTGTGCTGTTAGATTTTCCATCAATAGAAGTAAGGTCCCCTTTATTGTGCTCTCCACTATTCCTAGCCCATAACATTTAGTTCTTGGTGTGAGATATATGGCTTTTGGAATTCTCCTAGCATCCACCCATGCGGATTATGAATCACTCCAGATATCGGATTTCGTGTTCTATTCACTTGAACCGTCTACACATAAACGCTAGGCCTCGTCTGAAAAAACAATCTTGTCATTGTGACATCCATTCTCATAATTGATCATTTCAATTTCTTGCTCATTATGTTACAGAATTCGAAGTCGGCAATCAAACATTCTGCAATGCTGACTAATTCTCTGGACAAGATATTATTTATGTGTATGGATGAAAATTTGGATTTTTGAGTAACACGTTGAACGGATTATATGAGCTCTCATTGAGTTGGGCAGCTTTCGAGAGAGGTATTGGGATTCTTCTACGAGATGATTTGTAAATGATCTCTATCGAGTTAATCCATTTGTAGCGATCTTCGGTTTACCCGATCTTTGCTTAGATCCCTAACGCATCCTGTATCTTTTTTGAAACATTACATGTTCAGTCAGTGGCTACAGGAGATGCCCTTTGCCGACCTTGCCCGAAACTCTGCATTTAAATAAATCTCGGACTACTCGAAATGAACGTTCCGGTACGAATGTTTATTAACGAAGATCTCGGCGCGACCTTGCCAACAATTAATTTATTGATATCATCAACCGGCGTTTTGATACTCGAGCGTCGATTGGCTTTCGCAAACTTTTCAGGCGGTCAGTGCTCTATGTTGTCAATTGAGAATCCAGCTTTATAATAAATAATTGTACCGGCGGTCGTTTAATAAACAGTAATCAAAACGAAGTGTCGGGAAACTCACCGATTGCATTGAAATGGCGCTTACAGAAGAGGAACGTATTACTCTTTGATGATGCGAGGATACGGTACCGCGAACGGTCATTTCGTGTAGTCCGAGATTTATATTAAATGCAAGGGATTTCGGCAAAGTCGGCAGGGATCTCTGTAGCCTACTGTACTGAAAACAGTAATTGCGTATTCCAAATACAGGATGCGATGTTGAGGGATCGACAAAGTCGCGGTAGACGCGAAGATCGCTACAAAAATGGAAGATAACTCGATAGAGACCCTTACGGAAAAAGAAACTATTGCCAGCGCGTTGTAATTATTACACGCATTGGTGTGATTCATTACTCGGTGCTTCCTGTCATTATCAAGGCGAATCATTTAATTAATATTATTGCCTCTATTAATAATTACCTCTAAATGGAATACAGACAGGATATTACTCGCGTTGGATATTCACATGGGAAAGGATCTCACTTGCATTATGCCTAACTATGTCCGTGAGTGTGTACGAATTACTACGCAGATATTTAGCAAGGATGTTTGCTTCATGATTGTATATTCTATTATATAATGACGAACACGTGTATTGATTGGAAAATACACATATTTTATTGCAAAATAAAAACTTAAAAAAATATTTTCTATATTCATAAAAGGTTTTAATAAATTTGCTCTTCAAATAAGACAGTGCATAAATATAGTTTGCAAAAAATTACAAATAATATAGTATTATTTAGTATATATATAAAATAATATATAGTTTGTTTAAAATAATATTGTTTTGTAAATATGTAGTATGAAGTTATTTATATGTATTCAATATAATAGTTATTGCTGTTTTAGTTAAAAAAAAAATTTATATTGAACTGTTTTATGTAATTTATAAAAGAATTAATTGTTCCATACTTTCTGCAATAAAATTTTTCTACTAATGTGTAAAAAACAACAAAGTAAAACGTAAAAACGTACAATTATTTACATTTACATTATTTTAAATTTACGTTTTTTTCACATTTTACTTTTAATGTTTCTTACATTTACGTTTTTTACATTTTAATTTTTATTATACTTATATTCATCAATTCTATATCATAACTTTATATCAATTCAATCAGTTTCTATGTTGTTTAACAAGAGTGTATTATGACATCGCTTATTCATAAATCATATTGTTGTGGAATAAACAGAATATTAATACATTTCTTCTAATCGCAGAAAGGAATAACACCATTTGATAGTGTCTTGTTGTTTTATAACATAAAGAAAAGATTTGATGTTATGTTTCTATTTTACATATTTCCATCCGCCAACGCAATATTCGTCAATACCTTAACAAATTAACAATTTGTTTTATGCCTGCTGCGTTTTCTGCTACACATAGATATTTAATATCTAATAATCATCTGCTTTAAAATTTGTACTGTTACAGTACATTTTTTAGTTGAGTACAATTGGAACCATGATAGAGATTGATTATTGGATAATTATAAAATCGCTGATAGCTTAGTGCTTGTTTTTAACTGTTCTCCCAAAAGAATTGTTCGGATTAGTTATTTTTTACATAGATTATGAATAACTCTATGATAATTGCAAACCAAATGCTCCAAAGAATCTTATATTCCATACATCTTTAATAATTCAGACACTATTCACTTCATAGAATAAAAAGTCCCTTTACCTTTTTTATTAGCATTGGCTGAGTAAAAATTGAACTATTGTTTTAATTATCTGTATACGAGTTTAATAAAATTTGCAGATTTGTTTCCGGAATTATATTGAGTTGGCCTTACAAAAGTGATTGTGATAGTACTGATTAAAATCTTCATTATAGAAAAAGTTGACCATGCCCACAAAGCGCCAAATTGTTTTAACAGCTTCTTGGAATATTAACATCAAGGTACATATTAGTTCATATACATCTGCCCATACAATTTTTCGAGTATCAAGTCACAAATTTTCGGAGCGCAAACGTAAGCAATAATTAAATTATTAGAGAATATTTTTGTAACTTAGAAAAACATGCATACTGTAAACAGAGTACAACCCAATGCATGTACATAACTTATTGCATCTTAACCTTTTTATAACAGTATGAGAGAATAATATTAAAGCAAAATTTTGATTCTGCACCTTGTCCACAATCCCGTTGGTAATTGATCGAGGTGTTCACTAGTTATTTCGGTAGGTAGTTTTATCATACTCATTAATCTTTCATCAAAGAGCACTATTCGTGCTATACCGTAAGACCAATCTTTCTCAAGATATGCAGGACTAAAACCAGCCAGCAGAAATTGCTTTAATTTAACCGCTTCTCCAGGCTGTTGCAATTTCCTCTCGCGGAAATGATGATAATGACTGTTATAAGACAGTGTATATAAGTGTAACATAGTCATTATGAGATTCATTTGACGCCCTTAACTGGTTTTCTATTTTTGTTGAACTCTTTTCAGCAGACGCACGTAATGGCCTTTGTTTACTTAAAGTGCATATAGCCAACAGGTTATAACCCATTTTCGTTCTATTTTGTCCTATACAAAATGTTTTCCTTTATTATACAATCATTTAAGCACGCCTATAGCTTTCCTACTTAAACTAGCTTTATTACCCTGAATCGCTGATTGGCAACAGACACAACAGGGAGCAAGCAATGTATGACTTTATAAAAAACGAGGAAAATTTGGCTCTTGGGATGAATAATATGTTCTTGCTTTTTCGAACCATTAAAACTTGTAATGTCTTCAGTTCTTTAAGAAAAGGTTTGAAAGAAAAACATTCATTGGAGGTTTATTACTTTGATTCGAATCCATTAAAACCAGTTTAGCAATGGTCTTGTTCTGTTTTCGAATGCGATAAGGCAATTCATTAATTGTTACCCAAAATAGGGCCATAAAAAATAGAGAAAGAATTAACAAAGTTGTACGCCATCTTGTATTCCATTGAATAGTGAATTCATTCTACCCCTATAATATATTTTTCTTTTTAGTTATACGGAATACCACTTTTACCATTGATAACGTCACTTTTCTTTTTTCGTTTTTTCTGCCGAAACTTTGCAATAAAAAAGTCTCAGAAGTTAACTAATCGATTTAGTTCTTCTTTCAGGGATATATATAAAAAAATTTCCATCTTTTTTGAGCTGGACGTGGTTTATTATGCTCCAAAACTTCCCAATCTATCGCATTTTACAGTAATGCAGTCACGCGTCAAACATGTAAATAAGGTATACATGTGCGGACAAATAATATAACATGGTAAGTATGCTTCGGTACAATTTACAAAATAGATATTTACGTAACCGTGATTATATACGAGGACAATGGCAATCAATGGTTTGGATGAAAGATTGTACATGCTGCGTCAGTGAAATGATACGTAGGCTACGCTCATTATTATAAGAAACACTTTCTTCTTTCGTTAAATGGCAGTCCTCATATTAAACTTGTCGGCACGTAATATTTTTTTAACATATCAAAGGAATATTATATCATAAATAGTAATTTAATTTATTGTTTTAACCTGTACGATCATGATTTGGGAACACGCTCTCAACTTATATCTTACATTAACATCTTCAAAATTCTTCATCCGGTCTGATTCGAACATTTCTCAGACCCTTCATTGAAATCGTTAACACCTGATTTGTTGCTCTTCAACACTATCACAGGTCATTATCTATCTTGTTTTATCATGCTTAATTCATTACTACTGTCGCTTTGTATCGCTTTTCTGGTCACTGTCATCCAATCTCTTCCAAATGAGAATTACTATCATTGATATCAGGATCATGATTTGCCAGTTACATGAATTGGTCTACTAATAATTCCTGTTGATTTATACGATCTTCATTTTCATGTAGATCATCAAACTGCAGTCCATTCTGCACATAATATTCATGTGTGTCAGTACAGATATACAAATCGCAAATACTTAACATAAAAAGAAAAATATATGTCAATAAAGTTATAACTTCAAAATTCATGTACATAATTCATGTGAGTAAAGCCAGCTGCACACGGTACGAGTTTTCGAGCGAGCGTCCTTCGCTCTCTCTCGCTCTCGTGCTTACGGGCTAACTCGTATGCGATCTAGTACGAAAAATAGTACCGTGTGCAGCAGGCTTAAATCAGATATCACAATTATATCTTAGAATGCAAATTTATAATTATTTATTATGTATTTACACGTGCATCAGGAAACTAACCTCTTCCTCTTCATCGTATGTCAGTCTGTTGCCCGTACTACATTCACCAACATCAACTTGTCTTTTCTTTCGAGAATAGTCTGTCGATAGAGGAATATCGCCAGTCCTTTTCAAATGTTCCTTATAAGGGCCTTGCTTCATTATACTCAATATTTCGTTTCAAAACCACCGATGTAATGTATACAAAAATACAAAACTCACGTGATGACAAGATGATTGCACAGAATTGTTGCGCCGGTTGCGCGTTGAGCATGCGTTGGCTGCGTTCGAGGAGACGCTATTAGCGCTATTTAGCGCTACTAAAATATAATGTACGTCACATACATTATATTATAATAGCGCTATAGCGAGCTCCCCGAACGCAGCCGCTGTCTGTGGAACGCATGTACAACGCGCATAAAGGATAAGGCTAATCAGAAAGAATCATATTAGCGATACTCATTACGACCGTGCTAACGAGGAATTTGAAAAGTAAATAATTATAAAATTTATCGGATAATGGAAGTGAGTGAAACACAACAGTTCAACGATGAAAAATGTATTCTCGTAGAGTTTCGCAACGAGAACGGTAATATAGCCATTGGATATTTCACATGGCTAACAACAGTGAAAGAAGAGAGTGTAAATGCTCTTATAAAAAGCGGTGAACATGTAGTTATTCGTTGGCCGGCGAATTGCACCGTTGGTGCACTCAATTCAATTAAAATGAAGAAAAAATTTCTCAATTGCAAGTGGACTCAGCACATCATGTCTATTTTAGGATTTGGAGGTTATTATTAATATGAGTTGCGACGCCGTCGCCCGCCTCGGGAACGCCGCTCCCGAGGAGGTGGCGTGCAAATTTGGCGGTGTCGGTAATTGGCGGTATCGGGATCTCAAAATGGCGGTACGGTATCTTAAAATGGCGGTAAAATACGGTAACAGACCCTCCAACAAAAAGGAGATAGAATATGGGCGCCAGGCGCGGTATTTCCGCGCCACGATATCGAAACGGTAACGGCAAGCTCAGTTTATGGCAGAGGGGCAGAGTTCTTTGCGAAGTATTTATCGTACGGGACAGAGAGCGCTAGAATATCGTTAGGAGAGAGAAATGACTACTCAGTTATTTGGTCACAATTAATTACATATATTGAAATGTTAGAATACACACAATGAACAGTATAATCGATTTTGCTATAAGATAGATAAATTTAATATAATACAGATAAGTTTGATATAATAGCGATAAATTCAATATAATAACGATAGATTTAATATAATAACGGTAACTTGAATATAATAGCGATAAATTCAATATAATAACGATAGATTTAATATAATAACGGTAACTTGAATATAATAGCGATAAAATTTGATATAATAGCGGGGAAGTCGGCAAATATACCGGTAAATATACAAGAACGTAAGGCACGAGATAAAATAATAAAGTAAAGCAGATAAATTTCGAACTATAACGGTTAGCTTATAAATCGCGGAAACAAAGGACACGTTATAACGGCTGATGCGAAGGTCAGATACAATACTCTCAGAGAGGCTACTTGAAATATTGACCCTGAGTCGGCAATAAAAGAAAAGGGGAAAAAAACGGTATTAAAATAGTTTTAGTCTTTCAATAATGACGGTAATCGAAGGCCGAGAACATTAGCGGCGAAATCTTTACCAAACTCGAGGACGAATTACGTCTGATTTCGGCTCACACGCCGAGACGTTCGTCTCGCTAACAAATTTCGGTACAATTCTCGACTAGTTTATTGGCGGTAATCCACGTAATTAACGGTAACCAGAGTGTACGGGGATTTTACGAACAGACGATTATACGCGGACGGTTTACGAACACCCTTGGAGGCGCGAGCCTCGTGCTCAATATCGATATAAATCGAATCTGAAGTTTCACACAATGGTGACGGTAACTTCTACGCTCAACGACAATTTACGGTAAAGAACAATAGATAACGACGAAATAAACGGAATTTTAACTCGAAATAGACGATATACGGATTTTAATAAAGTTCGATATAACTCGAATCGAACCTTTTCTTACGGCAATTAACGGTGCTTTCGACAAAGTCTTGATAAAAAAACACAAGCTTTCTTTAACGGTAGTTTCAAGGAGATAGACGGAAATTGTTTACCCGATGTAACGGTCGCCGCACGACCTTTCGTTTCGTTAACAATAGCACGACGTCCGCGTAACGGAAATTTCGAACAAGCGGTACGTTAAATACTTTTCGGCGGAGATTTCGCGTAGAACAATATTCCTGCAGAGCCGTTCTCTTAATTCCGGTAACACACGCTCGCGAAGAAATTACCCGCTCAAATCCCGCCTTCCGGTACGCGATATACTCGACCAAAAATTTCCGCATCACGCTCGGAGTATCGATACAACAAAAACGTCAACGGGAACGATACAATTTTACACGGTACGGAGACGTTACATGAAACCACGGACTGACGGCACGAGCACCCCTGAGAGGGATAAATCCGCGACTCCGGGGACAGCTGGCGTCCGACAACTACGGTACAAATATCAAACGGTAATCCTTACTACGATATGATAGCCGCCCTGCGACGGTATCTCGGCACGATGGCACCAGCTGATCCCGGATGGAAATTTCTAACCGGCTACCTGTGCGACGGCTTACACTTTTATTCCGGTGGCTGCTCCCTCAGGGTCGTCTCTTCTAGATCCTGGTTGCTGTGCACAGGTCACTAGTTCGCCGTACAGTGACAATCTTCGTCTGTGCTCGTAAGGCCCTCGAATCCCGCGCCGATCCTCCGCGCATCTTGTCGATTTCGAGAAACGGGGTTGATTCTCCGCCCCCTCGAACGTTGCTGCTGTTGTACGGCGTTGCCCTTACGCAGGGGCCCAGTACTTGTGACCGACGGTAATTCGTGATGCCGATCCTCGGGAACGCGGCCGGCTGGCCAGGCCGTCTCCGCGTCTCCCTCCGAGATTCCCGTTTTTCCCAGTCAGCTGCCTGGACAGTTGCCTTCATCACCGTCGTCGGAATTGGTTGCCGTTTCTGTTACAATCTGAAATAATGCAGATTCAATCTCCTATTACATTATAAAGCGCGGTGGCGCGGGATCTTACTACGTGACCTTATTCCTGTGGTATCCTCGGTATCCTCGGTATCCTCGGTATCTTCGGTATCCTCGATATCTAGCGGTAGCTTGCTTTACAACTTGTCGATCTTGCACGCACGCACGGTAGCCGTATTCGAATCGCGGATCTTAAAGTTCGCTAAAAAATAGGGCTAAACAAATGAATAATAACTAACGGTAGTCTCCTCTCAGGCGTGAGAGACGACCCCGCGCACGCTGTTTTCCTCGGCAGGGAAACCGTGACGGAGCTCAAAAAGCGTCACGTCACAACTCCCCCTTCCCAGACGGGTGCCGAGGGGACCTTAGGACCCGGCACACCGACGACCGTCGCTCCGGTAGCTCTACCTTCATTCTTCGGATAAGACGACTACTTAACCCCTCGGGTTTCCTTGAGGTGTCCGTAGCCCGACCGTTCGTGGTCCATTACCATGTCTGGTAAAATCGCGACTCGATTTCCGCCATCGCGTCCTTCCCCCGCGGTACTTTCTTATGCCCGTTATCTCCGCTTCTCACCACCATAAGGAGATAAGGGATTAGGGATCGGTAGGGAGAACTGATTGCACTTTGAGTCAAAGTAAGCTTTGTTTATTCCGATCCTCCTTCGGACCGACCTTCCTTAACAAAACTAAGACAAAAACTTGCTATCTAATAATAAAAAAAAAAAAAAAAACGGAACGTCGCAATCGAGAGAACAAAAAAAAATATGTCGATACGGTAGCGCAAACAACAAAAGAAAAAAAGAAAAAAAACGAAACTAAACCTAGGAACTATACTAAAGAACAAAAAAAAACTAAAAACGTAATACTAAAAAAGTAAAAAAAGAAAAGAAAACTAAAAAAAAAAAAATAAGCAAAAACACAAAAGTCTTTTAGCGAAGGCGGGATTCCTCCGACCAATTGGTCCCCACGTCCCTCTTCCATGGCCACCCATCCCGAAGGGGCGAACTGTCGCGCACTGGCGGTGGTGTTGGCAGCGGCGCTCGCGGTCCCCGCGACGCCGAGTAGGGGGTGCTGCGGCGGTAGGCGGCTCCACAGCGGTCGCAATCCCGCAACGTTACCCCCCGGTGCCCGCACCCGTAGCAAAAGCTACCCGTGCGGGGCAAGGGGCAACGCGCGTAGGAATGCTGCTGGGAGCCGCAGTTCCAGCACCCCACAGCGTAGGGTGCGTCTCGCGTCGGGCGCTCCGGGCGATGAGGCCTCCCAGATGAGGTGGCGCGGTGCTGCTTGGCACCCGGCTCCACGGCCCGCTCCAGAGATCGGGTCCTTCCCCGTGGCGCGGACTCCGGTGGGGCTCGGGGGCGTCCGTTTGGGTCCCCCTCGCTACCCCCTGGTCGGACGTGGTTTGCACCGAGGTGCTCCGTGAGGATGGCCACTCCCTAACCACGGCCCCGTCCGTCGTCCAGCGGGCCTCTCTGACCTGGTGGGCCACGTCCTCCAGATCCGTCCAGAAGCCCTCATCGTTAAATTCAATGTGCTCCCAGACGGATCTGTGACGCGACCAGAAGGCCCGCCAGATCCTCCTCATATCACGTCGGTCCATAACGTTTCTCGGCATCTAAACGGTATCGGGCAGACGGTAAGGCTTCTTGTATGTGACTTTTGCCGGCGGGTGACCCATCCAGTAATCCCAATTCATATACAACTGGAGAGATCACCCGCACTACTTTAAACGGGCCCTGGAACCTGTGCGCTTATTTCGGTATGTAAGGTAAACGGTAACTCAAAATCCGGACAGGCTAGTGTCGGTGCGGTAACTAAATGGTCCCTGATCTAATCGAAGGCGCGACCCTGATCATCCCCCCACTCCCAGCGCCTGCCCTTTTTCAAAAGGCGCGTCCATGGTTCGCTAAGGGTCGCGAACTGAGGAAGGAATCTACGGTACCATGACGACATTCCCAAAAACCGGCGGTATCCCCTGAGGTGGATCGCTATCCTCCCTCCTAGGGTCGACGAGAGACTTACCGATTAGCGAAAATTACAACAAAAACAAGAAAGAAAAAAAAAAAATAAACGAGGTAGTTAATCAAATAATAGAAAAGAAAACGGTAGTAATAATAGCGGTAGCAATAATATAAAAATAAAGATCGAGATAACCAGGGAATGAATTCAAAACTGAAAATGGTACGGGAAAGAGGTCGTAATAATAATAAAAAAAAAATTTATTTAAAGTCGAACAACACGGTAGAAGTATAGAAAGAAAACAATAAAAACAATATAAGAGCCAGAAGGAACAACGAAAAAAAATTAAAAAAAATCAAAATAATGTTTCGAAATCGAAACGGTACGGTAGCGAAAAGGAGATTCAAAATAATATAGGTGACGGGAAGAAAACAAAAAGTCAAAAGTTAAACAATACGGCAGCAGAAAAAGAAATAAAAAAAAAAAGAAAAAAAAAATCAAAATAAATAATAGCGGAACAAGAAATTCAAAAATCAAAACAAAATATGGTAGAAAGAAAAGATAGAAAAAAAAACTAATAATACAGAAAGAAAAACAAAATTCAAAAGTTTAAACGGTATCAGAAACACGAAAAGTCTAAAGATCTTAACGGTAAAAAAAAATGAAAATAAAAATAAATGATAGAGAAAGAAAAAAAATACAACTAAACAAAAATCGAAATAACGGTAGCAGAGAAAAAGAAAGTTGAAAAGGGGATCAAAACAATGCGGTAACGGAAAAGATAAACAAGAAAATAATAATAGTACCGTCAAAGGAACGAAAGGAACAGAGAAGAGGAAAGGAAAAAAAAAAAATAATGATACCGAAACAAAATTCAAAAATTCAAAAGTCAAAACAAGTCTCTCTCGCTGTCGACGGAGGAAGGTGTCTTTCCGGAGACGATCTATAAAAAAAAATATTAGCAATTCGACCCCTTCGATTCCTAACCAAGAGCCACTAATGGTATTAATTAAAAAAAAAAAAAAAAATTTGAAGTGTGATTCTCACCACACAAGATTATCGATATAAGGCTAAATAACGGTAAAATAATAATAAAATCGAATTTTCGGTAGCGTCAAGAACGATAAACGAACGGTAGGCGGACTAAATTCAAAAGAGGAGAAAAAAAAAAAATAAATCCTAGACAGTTGTATATGATAGTCAGTAATTTTGATACTTTTTAAGACGCGAAGCACACAAATTCCAGGCCGCTTTAGGGCCTTCAATAAGTCTTAACTTACCCCAACCAGACGGTACGTTTGATACGGGACACCAGAAAAGCAAAAAAAACTCACTGCAAAAATTTTTTAACGGCACAAGTACAATAATAAAACCACACTACTGAACAAACGATTTTTCGGCTCAAGAAAGCCCACGAAAAACGATTCCTTTTTTTCTCTCTCTCTAGCTCTCTCCCAAAAAGGGGGAAAAAAAAACCACTATCTTATTCGATTTTATACGGTATCTTCACACGGCGTCGGGCCCCACGTTGGGCGCCAAAATCTTTGCGACGCCGTCGCCCGCCTCGGGAACGCCGCTCCCGAGGAGGTGGCGTGCAAATTTGGCGGTGTCGGTAATTGGCGGTATCGGGATCTCAAAATGGCGGTACGGTATCTTAAAATGGCGGTAAAATACGGTAACAGACCCTCCAACAAAAAGGAGATAGAATATGGGCGCCAGGCGCGGTATTTCCGCGCCACGATATCGAAACGGTAACGGCAAGCTCAGTTTATGGCAGAGGGGCAGAGTTCTTTGCGAAGTATTTATCGTACGGGACAGAGAGCGCTAGAATATCGTTAGGAGAGAGAAATGACTACTCAGTTATTTGGTCACAATTAATTACATATATTGAAATGTTAGAATACACACAATGAACAGTATAATCGATTTTGCTATAAGATAGATAAATTTAATATAATACAGATAAGTTTGATATAATAGCGATAAATTCAATATAATAACGATAGATTTAATATAATAACGGTAAATTGAATATAATAGCGATAAATCAATAATAACGATAATTTAATATAATAACGGTAACTTGAATATAATAGCGATAAAATTTGATATAATAGCGGGAAGTCGGCAAATATACCGGTAAATATACAAGAACGTAAGGCACGAGATAAAATAATAAAGTAAAGCAGATAAATTTCGAACTATAACGGTTAGCTTATAAATCGCGGAAACAAAGGACACGTTATAACGGCTGATGCGAAGGTCAGATACAATACTCTCAGAGAGGCTACTTGAAATATTGACCCTGAGTCGGCAATAAAAGAAAAGGGAAAAAAACGGTATTAAAATAGTTTTAGTCTTTCAATAATGACGGTAATCGAAGGCCGAGAACATTAGCGGCGAAATCTTTACCAAACTCGAGGACGAATTACGTCTGATTTCGGCTCACACGCCGAGACGTTCGTCTCGCTAACAAATTTCGGTACAATTCTCGACTAGTTTATTGGCGGTAATCCACGTAATTAACGGTAACCAGAGTGTACGGGGATTTTACGAACAGACGATTATACGCGGACGGTTTACGAACACCCTTGGAGGCGCGAGCCTCGTGCTCAATATCGATATAAATCGAATCTGAATTTTCACACAATGGTGACGGTAACTTCTACGCTCAACGACAATTTACGGTAAAGAACAATAGATAACGACGAAATAAACGGAATTTTAACTCGAAATAGACGATATACGGATTTTAATAAAGTTCGATATAACTCGAATCGAACCTTTTCTTACGGCAATTAACGATGGCTTTCGACAAAGTCTTGATAAAAAAACACAAGCTTTCTTTAACGGTAGTTTCAAGGAGATAGACGGAAATTGTTTACCCGATGTAACGGTCGCCGCACGACCTTTCGTTTCGTTAACAATAGCACGACGTCCGCGTAACGGAAATTTCGAACAAGCGGTACGTTAAATACTTTTCGGCGGAGATTTCGCGTAGAACAATATTCCTGCAGAGCCGTTCTCTTAATTCCGGTAACACACGCTCGCGAAGAAATTACCCGCTCAAATCCCGCCTTCCGGTACGCGATATACTCGACCAAAAATTTCCGCATCACGCTCGGAGTATCGATACAACAAAAACGTCAACGGGAACGATACAATTTTACACGGTACGGAGACGTTACATGAAACCACGGACTGACGGCACGAGCACCCCTGAGAGGGATAAATCCGCGACTCCGGGGACAGCTGGCGTCCGACAACTACGGTACAAATATCAAACGGTAATCCTTACTACGATATGATAGCCGCCCTGCGACGGTATCTCGGCACGATGGCACCAGCTGATCCCGGATGGAAATTTCTAACCGGCTACCTGTGCGACGGCTTACACTTTTATTCCGGTGGCTGCTCCCTCAGGGTCGTCTCTTCTAGATCCTGGTTGCTGTGCACAGGTCACTAGTTCGCCGTACAGTGACAATCTTCGTCTGTGCTCGTAAGGCCCTCGAATCCCGCGCCGATCCTCCGCGCATCTTGTCGATTTCGGGGAAACGGGGTTGATTCTCCGCCCCCTCGAACGTTGCTGCTGTTGTACGGCGTTGCCCTTACGCAGGGGCCCAGTACTTGTGACCGACGGTAATTCGTGATGCCGATCCTCGGGAACGCGGCCGGCTGGCCAGGCCGTCTCCGCGTCTCCCTCCGAGATTCCCGTTTTTCCCAGTCAGCTGCCTGGACAGTTGCCTTCATCACCGTCGTCGGAATTGGTTGCCGTTTCTGTTACAATCTGAAATAATGCAGATTCAATCTCCTATTACATTATAAAGCGCGGTGGCGCGGGATCTTACTACGTGACCTTATTCCTGTGGTATCCTCGGTATCCTCGGTATCTTCGGTATCCTCGATATCTAGCGGTAGCTTGCTTTACAACTTGTCGATCTTGCACGCACGCACGGTAGCCGTATTCGAATCGCGGATCTTAAAGTTCGCTAAAAATAGGGCTAAACAAATGAATAATAACTAACGGTAGTCTCCTCTCAGGCGTGAGAGACGACCCCGCGCACGCTGTTTTCCTCGGCAGGGAAACCGTGACGGAGCTCAAAAAGCGTCACGTCACAGAGTATATTTTTTAAATAGAAAACTTTATTAGTATTTACTTTACATATGGCAGTGACAAATATGATTTAATTAGGATACTTGTACATTTGTAAAATTATTAATACCTATATTTCTTTATTCAGATTGGACAAGCATGAACATGCAACTTAAAAATTATTTAAAATTTGACGAGCCAAATCCAACGAAGGAGGATAGAAAGAAGTACGCTGCTAAGAGGAAAGGCAGCAGTAGTAGCGAAGAGGATGATAAGAAGAAAGAATTGAAGGTATGGAGAAAAATAAAAATTTCAAGCCATAATTAAGATATAAAAGTAAGACATTAATAAAATCAATTCTTAACGTGATCAAAAGACATCAGAAATTAGATAATTCACAGTGCATACATCTTAATAAGTCTACAGTATTTATGTAATACTGTAGACTTAAAATGTATGCGCTATAAATTCTTTAATTTCTGATGTTTTTTGATCACGTTAAGAATTGATTTTATTAATGTTTTACTTTTATGTCTTATTTACAATTTTACATATTATACCTTCAATTCCTTCCATTACCCTTATCTTATTACATATATATAACAATTAGTATAAAGACCTGTTTATGTGTTTAAGGACAAATTTAACGAACTTGTTCTTAAACACATAAACACTTTATACTAATTGTTATATATAATAGATAATTCGGTAATACATTTTTAAAAATAATATGTCACTAATGTTTTGTATTTTTATTTGCTAGAATACAAATAAACGTCGAGTCAGTGCTGCAAAAAAAGTGGCTGGAAATATACTGGAAAAAATTAAAAAAAAGAATCAGTCACAATCAGAGGCACAAAGTGTAACAATATATATATATATATATATGTATATATATATATATATATATATATATATGTATATATATATATATATATATATATATATATATATATATATAATAATATATTGAAAAAGTTCATTACTTTTATTACTGAGAAATAAAAAATGTTCTCTCTTATTGTAATTCCAACAACGTACTTATAGGTGACTGATGCAGATTGGGATTCGACTTCGTCATTAGATGACGATTGTGCAATATCACCGAGAACTCTATCAACATCACATAAAAATGAAATAAAATTCACAAAAGAAACTGTAGCTTTAAAAAATAAAAATAGAGCGTTGGAAGCCGAAAATCTAAAATTAAAAGAAGAAAATCAAGAAATGAAAATAGCTAGCGCAAAAGGTTTAGATTTATTATTTTTCTTTCAAAAATGTAAAAAGAATAATACAAAATTTTTATTAAAAATTATATAGCAGTATGTATATATTTTTGTGTTTTCAGATTTAAAAGACATAAAAGAGATGACAGCAACAATTTTAAGATTCTTAAAAGTTAATGAAGAGGCAGCAGTAAAAAAAACAGGTAAATAAGTTTAAAAAAAAGTTTAAAATAAGTTGAATATACACCTGCATTTTCAGCACACTAAACAAAAGAAAATAGAAATAGCTAGATATTTTGTAAAACATTTTTTCTTTTACAGAATGTAACCAATTTAAAGAGAGAGCCGAAGATTCTAATGCCCAGAACATTGTCTTTGACGGCTTTATAGATTCGTCGTTTAATCCGCCAATAAATCAAGACTCATTGAACGACGATTACGCAGTTTTTAGAGTACCTTATAAAAATAAAACGACAGTTGTTCCACAGGATGTCAATGAAATGGTATTCAAATGTTCGATTTACAATATATATATGTAAATAATTAAAAAGAAAGTGTATATTCTGTTTTATAACTAATCAACTTTAAATTCTTTTGTGTATTGAGCTTTTAAAAACAAGATAAATTTAATATTACATGTACAATGTTAAATAATAAACTATCATTAAATGACTCAGTTACAACTCAAAATAACTTATAAATTACATTTTTCAGAAAAATCGTGTAGTTAAAACCGTTGAAACAAAACGTGATAAGAAACGACAGCTGGCAATTAGCAATGAGAATAAATTAAAGGTATTAGTATTAGTATTATAGTGTATAGTATTGTGTAGTGTATAGTATTAGTATTAGTATTATAGTATATAGTAAAGGTATTAGTATATAATATAATCTTTTACTCAATAAATTAGACAATAATTTGTAATTTTATAGTATTTTATGGTTATATATTTTTAAAAGAATTCTCTGTTTTATTTACAGGAAAATGGAAAATATTTCGGAGATCGATTTTTAACCAATCAACAATTGGAAAAAATTAATGACAAAGACGACCTATCAATGATGGCAAACGAATTACTGGGGTTAGTATTCGATCGCGAAGAATTGAGAGAAAGCATTTTAACAGGAAAGCAGGCTAATGCGAATAAGGGAAAAAACTGCCCGAAAGCATCGACAAAACAGCTTGATCCTACGCGTGTAGCAGATGTCGCAGATAAAATATATAATAATATAAAATAAATGAGAATTATTAAATAATTGTAATCGGTGTTTTCAAGGGGAAGCACCCCGATTGACCACGTTGCAATTGACCACAGCCATTCACAGCTATCGGTGCCTAGAGTTTTTCCACTGGACGGTTGCTGTCAATGGCCTGTGGTCAATTGCAACGTGGTCAATCGGGATGCTCCCTTTTCAAGGTATATATTAAACAGGTATATATGTAATTTTTTTACAGCGTACATATACGAACGGTTCGGAGGAAAGAATCGGGATAATGAGAAATTATTTCGAGCTGTTGTTCGCAGCAAATGTAATAATGCAAAAAAGTATTGCTAACTTTTTTTAAGTTAAAAATTTTTTCTTAAGTTTTGTTCGCAGCAAATGCAAAATGCAAAATGTTGCTGACTGTTTTTTAAGTTTTTTTAAATTTTTTAAATACGTTGTGTTTTTTGTTTGCAGCAAATGCAATAATGCAAGAATATGTTGCTGCTTTTTTAGTTCTTTTTTTCAAATTTCCTGAAATAAGTTGTTTTTTGTTTGCAGCAAATGCAGTAATGCGAAAAATGCTGGTTTTTTAGTTTTTTTTTCAAATTTTCTAAAATACGTTTTGTTTTCTATTTTCACACTATAATTTCATAATATTATTATATATGTAAATTTATTCTGTATATACAGTTTTCTTATAGTGTATATATTTTTTATAAATATGAGTATAATATATGAAAAATATAACATATATATTTGTAAAATTGTATGCAATAAATAGCTATTATTGTATATATCAGTGTTGGGATTTACTTGCAACTTTCGGCCGAATTTCTTAGCTTACGCCTACTGTTTCCCTCTTACCGCTCGCGCCGCTCGTAACTAAGAAGCGCTCAGGAACGTGTGCGTCACAAATGTAATGTGGCAATCTATTTATCTAAATTCTCTTATTGTAATTACGTTTCAAAACACAAATATTTTAAATTGTTACAGAACATAAACGTAATTAATAATAGAATACTTATTTTTATTATTAATAAACAATAAAGAGAACTTAGATAGATTGCCACATAACATTTGTGACGCGCACGTTCCTGAGCGCTCCTTAGTTACGAGCGTTCGGTGGCACGGTCGCTAAGGAGCGAGCAGTAAGAGGAGAACAGTAGGCGTAAGCTAAGAAATCTGGCCGAAAGTTGGAAGTAAATCCCAGCACTGGTATATATATTCATTTATTATTTGTAACGTGTATATTGAAGTAACATATAAGACATCCTATGGAAGAGAAGCTTTTTGGGATAATTTCAGTAGTTACTAATAAGGCACAATGTTTTTAGTAATATAATTTTCAATTAATTTTAAAACGAAAATTATTGGACACAATCACCATTATATTTACTGCTATTTCAGTGGTGAAAAAATAGCAATAATATATTTTGGTCATTGTGTTTACTAATTTTCTTTTAAAATTAACTGGAAATCATTATTAAAATATTGTTGTCTTATCAGTAACTACTGAAATTATTCCAAAAAGCCTCTTTTATTCAGGCAGTAATATTTTGGCAATAATATATTTTGGCAGTAATATATTTCGGCAGTGGTACGAAATTATTGACATTCTATGTAATTGCCAATAATATTTTCTATGATATCCTGTAATATTTCCTGTAATATCCAGTAATATTTTCTGTAGTATCCAATAATATTTCCTGTGATATCCAGTAATATTCCTATGTAATTATTAGTAATATTTATGTGTAATCAGCAATAGTTCTTTTTCGTAAGGGGATATTACAATCATTCGTAGAAGATCCCAATACCTCTACTCGAAAAGCTGCCCAAGCTCATGACTGTAGCTATAAATCCGTTCAACGTGTTCTCAAAAATTCCAAATTTCATCCATACAAAATAAATCTTGTCCAGGAATTAGTCGCAGATGATTTTGATTGCCGACTCGAATTCTGTGACATAATGATGCAGAAAATTGATGATCCACCGGAATTTCATAACAAGATTGTTTTTTCAGACGAGGCTACGTTTATGTTAGACGGTTCAGTGAATAGACAAAACAGTCGATATTGGAGTGATTCTAATCCGCATTGGATGAGAGAATCTAAAAGCCAATATCCACAAAAACTAAATGTTTGGGCTGGAATAGTTGGAGAGCACATAATAGGGCCCTTTTTTATTGATGGAAATCGAACAGCACAAAAGTATGAGGCAATGCTCCGTGACGATATTGTACCAACTCTTCGCAACATTTTTGATCCAGATTTTGATTCCGTTTGGTTTCAGCAGGACGGTGCCCCTCCACACTTTGCATTACAAGTGCGGAATTTTTTAAACAACACTTTTCCTGAAAGATGGATAGGAAGGAGAGGCGCAATCGAATGGCCACCCAAGTCACCTGATCTGTCTCCCCTAGATTTTTTCTTTTGGGGTTACCTAAAAGATCGAGTGTATAAAATTAAACTTCAAAATCTTAATGACTTACAAGTACGGATTATCGACGAAGTGGCATTAATTACTCCCGAAATATTACAAAATGTTCAAACCAATTTTTATGATCGTTTGGCCCATTGCCAAACTGTAGAAGGTCGACAGTTTGAACATTTATTGTAAACAGACCCACTGACCTACACACACACGCTCGCGCGCGCGCACGCGTAAAACGGAGAAAGTTTGGAGTCACAAAATACTGGGAAAGTGACGAATCTCAGGGTCTTGATCTCCGTTACGCGCGTCCGCGAACATTAAACACGCGAAGTCTAATAGCCATCACGTCCTTACTGTGGACCCTCGCGTTATCGCAAAATTTGAGTAGAAATATTTAAATAATCATAACTCTGTGAAAAAAAATCGTAAAGACCTCAGTGACCCCGCGTTGTTCTCGTCTTGGAAAGACCTTTCAAACGAGCCCTCACTCGACCCCTCATTCTATTTAAGATTTTTAACTCACCCCCGCCCCTTTGTCCCAAAGGGGTGGGGGGTGGGTGCCATCCTGATAAAAAAATAGCTTTCATGA
The DNA here is from genome assembly GCF_003227725.1 of Camponotus floridanus. Lineage (NCBI taxonomy): Eukaryota > Metazoa > Arthropoda > Insecta > Hymenoptera > Formicidae > Camponotus > Camponotus floridanus. The sequence goes on from NW_020229443.1 coordinate 24,201, forward strand.
TCCTATTAAAATCCCTCCTAATTGCAACTCTCTACCTTGATCCGTTCAAAAGTTACAAGGGTGTTTCCAGACTTTTGTCCCACTCTGTATATCGTAATAGGTCAATTATGTCCTTGAATTTTGCTGTTGTAATTTGTCTGATATTTTTATACAGTGGTGTCAATACAATATTTTCGAACTTTCTTGGTCTACCCCGACGTAGTAATAAATTCAGGACTTTAAAATTTTCATTCTCATTCATTGATGTCTTCTAGAAAATTTTATATGGTTCATTTCTGACAAAACGCATCCAACATATTTTTAACCAGTTTATTGATTCTCCGTTAGAATTCTTTTCCCTTTTAAAAATTGCGTCTTCTAATAATTTTGTTGATACAAAATCTTCTTGTCTCATTTCATTTACACTAAAGTTATTACCTTTCCGACACTTTTTGATAATATTGTAATAATCTTGGGGGACAAACAGTAAATTATTTTTTTTTAATGACATTTCTACCACGCCAAAATCTCTATCATTTGGTAAAAACAAATATCCTGATATTAAAAATTTGTGATCTATGATTTCCACATTATTTTCAACAATTTGGACAATTTTTAGCCACGTTAAAGCTACTTTAATGTTTCTATTTTGCCCTGCACACATGTCACTGTAAGCTATAATGTGTCTTTCACTTCTTAAATTTTTAACATGTTTTAGGATGCATGAAGCTATTTCTTGAGCACCTCTTGATGCAATAGTTTCATCCCAAACGTACATGTGAACATTATCGTTCTGAAAATTGTGAATACCCAAATTTAGAACGTACATATTGCGTTTATAATATGCTACTGAAGTAGTCAACTTTGGATAAGGTAATGCTTTTTGCAAGTCGAACGAAAAAGCGAAATAATAATCTGAATTACGTGATACTTGTTCCTGATCTTGTTTTAGTGTCTTTCTAGCTGATTCTGCTAGTCTTAAATGGACATCGTGTTCTTCTGTAAGCTTATTCTTTTCTTCATCATCATTCGATGCTTTAATTTTGATGTTTAATAAGTCGCATTTTTGACATGTATCTTTGCGCGGTTGGTGGAAATGTAAATTAAAATCTTTTTTAAATATTTTTCTGTAAGTCCACTCATTAACGGCTTTTATTTTATTTTCCTTGCAATGAAGCTCGTATAAATTAAACATTTTCCTAAGAGTTAGATCAGGATGTAGATATCTTCTATTAGAATTATGAGATCTGGTATAATGGGATTCAAATTTAGGAAAACTTTTAATATGGTTTTGGACGTGCTTTTTCTCTTCCTCAGAAATTTTTCTTGATGATCCAACCATACGCCCACGTAAATCATTTCCCACATTTGCAGAGTTTAATACACGTTTTAAGCGTCCTTCACTTACTTTAAAGGTATCCAAAAAGAATTTTTTACAGACGGGAACTTTTCCGTTTTTAGAATTTAACAAATACTTAAAACTCCAATTTCTTGACGAACCTTTTCCGTTTTTTTGACGTCTTCGTTTCACAGTTTTGCGCTCGACAGTTTCGTAAAGCAATACATTTTGTTTATTAAAATCTCCCAAATATCAAAACTTCTCAAAAATATTCTTTCTTTCTTCTTCTTCGTAATTTTTTATGCAAGCTTTTCGACAACGACAATCTTTGTTTTGGAAAACTTTTGAAGGAACAATATTTCCGGTTTGAGTACAATATCTTTTTCCTGAATTCCGTTTAATCTTTCGCACTTTTTGGATCTATGTTTCATCAATCTTTTCTCCATTGTTATTTGTATCTTCATCTCCTGAAGACGAATATTGTTCTATAATTCTCTTTCTTTTTCGATTTTCTTTGAAATCATTAGTTACTAATTCTTCTTCACTATCTGAACTAAATGGTCTTGTCGTTTTGTTCTTCCCCATGGGTGAAATAATTTCTAAAATTTAATATTAAATTTTAAGTTTTATATTTAATTTGTTTAACTGCATTAATTAAACGTACTGATTATTCAACTAATGCAATTGTCCAAAAACTGAGGTTAACTTGTTAAATACTAATTAATAAATTACCTTCATCACTGCCTTCGGACATTATCAATAATTAATATCTTAATTTAAGTATAACTGGACTTAGGCCACTTTCAAAGTAAACGGCTCATTTATTGAACTAACTCTGAAAACTTATGTGTCCAGAATTATCGTATCTACTCGGAATATAAGTAATCTCAAATGCTTTATTGATAAATAACTTGAATTTGTACATGTAACCACGGGCAACCGGAAATAATTGACAAATGGACTTAGGCCACTTTCAAAATAAACGGCTCATATGTATATACACGGTGGGCCATTTTAATCGATGCACTCGAATATCTCGAAAACAGCACTCTTCAGAAAGAAATGTTTCAAACAAAAATTGTAGGGTGTGAAGGGGGACATAAGATGGTAGCATTGGTTTGACCTTGGAAAGTCATTTGAAGGTCACATAAAAGTCACCTTCAATTTCTTAAATTGAACCCACTATTTTTCATTACATATTCTTGTAGCTTATCTCGAGAGCTTTCCAAAACACTACAGACAAATGTTTTTTCATTAAATACTTTTTGAGTTATAAGGCTTCAAAGTTTGCAGTACTTCGATATAAAATGCAAAATATCTCGTAAAATATTTAGTTTTCGGTAGTCTTACCCTAATACTTTTATGCACAGGATAATGAGACAAAACTATTGGTGCAAAGAAAACGCATGATTGTTTATAACAAAAAGTGCATTGCAAATTACACATTTTTTATCATAAACAATCATACGTTTTCTTTGCACCAATAGTTTTGTCTCATTATCCTGTGCATAAAAGTATTAGGGTAAGACTACCGAAAACTAAATATTTTACGAGATATTTTGCATTTTATATCGAAGTATTGCAAACTTTGAAGCCTTATAACTCAAAAAGTATTTAATGAAAAAACATTTGTCTGTAGTGTTTTGGAAAGCTCTCGAGATAAGCTACAAGAATGTGTAATGAAAAATAGTGGGTTCAATTTAAGAAATTGAAGGTGACTTTTATGTGACCTTCAAATGACTTTCCAAGGTCAAACCAATGCTACCATCTTATGTCCCCCTTCACACCCTACAATTTTTGTTTGAAACATTTCTTTCTGAAGAGTGCTGTTTTCGAGATATTCGAGTGCATCGATTAAAATGGCCCACCGTGTATATACTATACAGAGTTTGTCAAAAGTGTGGAAACCCCCAAATAACTTTTGTAAAAATGAAAATATCAAAAAACGGTAAAACACGTATTTTGATATTTCAAAAAAGCTACCCTATGACATGGATACCGATCATCCCCCACCCTCTGGTACGCGGGGGTAGGAGGGGGGTTGAAAATTTTAAATTGGACTATGGATCGAGTGGGGGCTCATTTGAAAGATCTTTTCATAATAAACACACCCTTAAAATTTTAAGTCGCTACGACCCCCCCATTAAAAATGGCGGCCATTCAAATTTCGAAATTTCATGCACTTAGTGTTATCCAGGATCAACTGCGTGGAAGTGGCATGAATTTGATCCCTTGTGTGTGTGTGTGTGTGTGTGTGTGTGTGTGTGTGTGCGCGCGCGTGCGTGCGTGCGCGCGCGCGTGTGGCTAAACAAGTGTGAATGTGTACATTGGTAATAGATTGCAGAACAGACTTGAAAACTGTCATCTCTCTTTAATGATTCGAAACCTTTTACTCCGTGTTTTAAAATAAATTTTACTCAATGTGTTAAAGTAAATGCTGAAAGTGGTTGCCATTTACTTCCTGCAAAATGCCAATCTTTGATAGAATGCAGAAATGGCTCTACGATTCGTTTCAAAAAGTATCAAATCTATTTCATCCCTTATTCGCTGTATCAATTCTTGGATGCTTTCAGGTTTTGTTTTGTACACTTCGGTCACCAGATCTAACTCCTCTTGATTATTATCTATGGGGATACCTGAAAAGTAAGGTGTACAAAACAAAACCTGAAAGCATCCAAGAATTGATACAGCGAATAAGGGATGAAATAGATTTGATACCTTTTGAAACGAATCGTGGAGCCATTTCTGCATTCTATCAAAGATTGGCATATTGTCAGGAAGTAAATGGAAACCACTTTCAGCATTTACTTTAACACACTGACAAGGAGAACACCAGAATTGGCCCCCTCCGATTTGGCTGAATTTTATATATATTATAGTTCAGCCCTCCCACTAAATCGTGGTAAAAGGATACGATGCGCCTCTCAAGCATTCGCGAGAAAAACGCGTTCAAAGATTTCTATGTTTGTAATGTACTGAACGGTTAGTGTTGTTTGACGAGCAGCGGCGTGGTGTAGTGAGTAAGGCGTCGGACTAGAATGTTGCATGTTGCTGGTTCGAATCTTACTTTTATAATTTTTTTTATTGTATTATATTGTATATGTTTTATTTTTAATATTTAATTCTAAAAATTAATGTACCAAACAATTTTACAAAATTTAAAAATATTTATATTTTTATACGTTGCGTTTCTTAAAATTACAATTTAATTAACACACACACATATTTAACATTAATTGCAATTGCATTGTAAATTTACGTTATTAAACTAAAATTTATTTGTTATGTAATACATATATTTGAAATTATATTCTATTCTTAAAATAATTTTTAATCTTGCTGTCACAAGTTTCGTTTTCCCCTTAGCGACGATACGATACGAATGCTACCTGACAAAACTTGTTTTCTTTGTGTGGCCTTTGGTCATGACACTATAAGGTTTAAACGGTTTTAAGACCGTTAGACTCATTCGCATCGAGTAAGAGCTAACGTTTACATCAGAGCGGCAGTGCAGTGTATAATTGATTGTGAACAAAATGCAAGAATCAAGTACGAGTGCAGAAAAAAATCCGGAGTCAAGCTCGGAATGCATGAGTCCGCAGAAAAATGTGGAATTTAAAAACAATTTTACAAATGCTCTTATTTATTGTAAAAGTTTGTTGCAAGCAGAAGATTTGCTTACTGATACACCACCAGCAGAAATATCGGCCGCTTCTATTGCTATGGGCGAGGAAATATTTAAAGAAATTATGTTTATTATAGATGATCGAAAAATAATTATTGATGAAGATTTAATTCATACAGAAGAGATTGACGTCGTCAATGCAGAAGAATATGAGGAGGTATGTTTTAAATTATTATACATTTTATATACTTTTTTATTTTTTAAATCAATGAAGTTGACATAAAAATAGCAACATATAATGTGATTTTTTTGATTATAGTGTGTATCTCGTGAAAGCCCTGAATTTAAACCGGAATTAGATAGTCGCGACGATTATGAATACGTTCCTTTAGCGTATAAAGAAAAGACGGTTGCTCTTGCCGAAATGCATCCAAAATGGAGCATACAAAATTTGAAAAAGAAAGGTTGCGGTAAATTAAAAGATAAAAAAATGTTACGCATATGAAAAGAAGATATTAAACAAGGGGAACATCAAAAGACAAATGGAGATACATCGAAACACAGACATTCGAATACTTTCAAGAAGCAAGAGAATGTCTTGAGCTATTAATTTTATAAAATTTTTATAATAAAATTAAAATAAAATAAACAAAGTTAAAGGCTCCTCTAAATTAATAAATCAAAATTAATATCGAAAGGCAGTTAAGAGCCAACGCAGTTGTAGGGCGTGGATAAAATAATTTCCAAAACAGCGACTTGATTTTAACGATCCATTCGCTTTATTCCAAACGTTTCGGACTCGATTCGAGCCTTCTTCAGTGATTCTAATACAAACAAAGAAAAAATAAATAAATCAAATGAGACAGAATAAAAACGCAGTATCAATAAAATACAAAAGAAAGGAGAAAGCATAGTCACAAGCATGCATGGTCTATAGAAGTGACGCGACTTCGTCAAGGCTGATCCATCCGAGAACGTACGATGCAAAAAGCCCTCTCAACGGTACAAAGCGCGAAGAGCGATGCACTGACAAAATAAATATAATCAAAACTAGTCACACATCTTAAAAAAGAAAGAAATTCATTAATTATAGTCAAAGACCACTCACTCACTCGGACAAGAGACGGACCAGCAGAAACGACACGAAATAATCGACACGCTGACAATCGAATGAGCGGATAATTCGAACGGTAACGGTAATAATGTAAAAATGTGGTCGGCAATAACAAACCATGTATACAGAGGACAAAGACAGTCAAAACAGAAAACAACCCGTTAAATTTTCGGCATGTTTTCAACAATCGACAGACATGAAGTATTTAATTTTAAAGTGTCGCTTTGGAGGTTCAACGCATTCTTTTTGCGCTTAATATAAATCATTTCTGATATTAGTCTTTTCCTTAAAAACATTTTCTCATCCAAAATCTCAACATCCTCGAAATCAAAAGTGTGATTAAGCGCTCTATGTTCGGCAATGACGGACGTAAGGTCTCTTCTATGTTCTTTGATCCTCGTTCTTAGCAAACGGCCCGTTTGTCCTACGTAGGACGCGTCGCAATCTGTGCAATTAATTTTGTACACAATACTGCGCGAATCCTTCCGTAAACAGTCCTTGCCGACTTTAATAAATTTGCGCAAATTGTTTATTCCGGTGTAAGAAAGCCTAACATCAAAGTCTCTCACGCAATATCGGAAACGTTCTGAAATGTTCTTCACATATGGAACAATAAAATATGTAATCTTACTTCCACCTCTCTCATCGTCAATCACACTCTCATCATCCCTCAAAGCATTGTCATGTTTGTTCTTAAATCTATAAAAAAGGATATTGAACCGATCGACAATTGTGCGAAAGATAAGAGAGCGGATATCCATTGTTCAGAAGGATGTTAACAACAATTTCGAGATTTTCTTTATGAAATTTAAGATGAGAAAGCCAGAAGACCTTATCTATTAAACCAATGATCGTGCCCTTTTTCTGGCAAAGGGGATGTCGCGACTCGAAGTGGAGGTACCTTCCCGAGAAAGTTGGTTTATGAAACCAATTAAATTCAATATATCCATTCTCTAAAATAATTGTGATGTCAAGAAAATTCAAACGGTTGTCGACGCCTTCCTCAACAGTAAATTGCAACCTTGTGTGGAACGAGTTAAAAGTGTTCAAGATAGCATTGAGCATTGAGGAGGGGGCTGCCAACACGATGTCGTCAATATATCTAAAATAAAAGGGAAGATCCATAGGTAGAGCCGCGATCGCCCTTGCCTCCAAATCTTGCAGCGTGATCTCAGCGATAATCGGGGAAAGAGGAGAGCCCATGGGCGTGCCAAATGTTTGTTGATAACAAACATCGTTACAAATAAAAAAAAGTAGAATTTAAAATAAGGCGAACTGCCATTAGAAATTCATCGTGAGGTATCCGGCAATTAATTCCTATATAGTCCCACCTATCGGACAAACTATTAATGGCCATTAATGACTATTAATGGCCATTAATAGTTAATGGCTATTAATTAATTATTTTATGCACGCCCTAAAACTGCGTTGGCTCTTAACTGCCTTTCGATATTAATTTTGATTTGTTAATAAAATTAAAGTTTCAAAAATATTAATTAACATTGATTTGTAGATAACAACGAGAACTCTGCAGCAGTGGGCAATGGCAATAGCATTCCATTTATTAGTGACATGTTTCTATTTTCTGCTAGTAACAGTTGGACAGACAGATTTTAAAAAAATATAAAATCAAGCAAAGAAAAATAACTCGATATGTCAGCAACAGAGAGTATGCGTCTTTAGACGAGATAATGGAATCAGCAGAAAGATTTCAAATGCAGACAAGACAAATTATGTGCGACTTTGATTTGGATTTTGTTATTAACACCGACCAAACAGGATGCCAATATCAAATTTCGTACAACAGAACACTCGCACCTCAAGGATTAAAAACCGTTCTTGTAAAAAAGAAAAGTTTGCATGATATCTCGCACTCATATACAGCACAATATACAATTACCGCTTCAGGTAAAATATTACCTATCGTTTTCTTGTGTATGCAAGAATCGTCAGGAAATTTTGGTCCAAGAGTGCAAAAGCAAATTGATAAATTAATTCATGAATATAAGAATGTTTTTGTAACTAGTTCAAAGTCAGGCAAATTAACGAAACAAATATATACTGATTACTTGAAGTATTGTTTGAATCCATATGTTTCAAATAATAAATAATTTTTATTAGTAGTAGACTCATGGGGAGGACAAACTGATTTAACATTATATGATGATATGTTCGAAGACGAAACAGGTAAAGTGTCATGCACTGTTAAAATAATTCCTCCTAAATGCACTCCTATTTGCCAACCCTGCGACGTCTATTTTTATAGGCAAGTAAACATTTTTATTAAAAAATTGCAAAACTGTCCAACATTATTAAATCAACAGCGAGAAATTGGAACGCGCGAAGATGCAATAAAAATCCATTCTTTATTGTTGCATCAATTGTGTGCTCCTATTTTTAAACCAATGATATTATATGCGTTTCATGCATCTAAATTAATAGAAGATAGGCCGATATTTTTAAATTTAAATGAAATTTGTTTTCCATTAACAACTATCAAAAAATTGTGTGCCTGTTAAAATACAGGTTTTATTCAATGTGCTCATTGCACAGAAACATTATGTTTTGCGTGTTTCTATGATAAATATCATCCCAACATATGTAATTCTGATGTTTCTGATGCTGATAATGAATAGGTATTGTTTATTGTGAACAAAATAAAATATAGTTGTAAACATAATAAAAGATTCAAATTTTCTTATCCTTCTCTTCTTTTTTTCCTCCTATTATAGAAAAAATTTTTATATAAATTACATGATAATTTACAATTAATAATAAATATGTGTGTGTGTTAATTAAATTGTAATTTTAAGAAACGCAACGTATAAAAATATAAATAATATTTTTAAATTTTGTAAAATTGTTTGGTACATTAATTTTTAGAATTAAATATTAAAAATAAAACATATACAATATAATACAATAAAAAAAATTATAAAAGTAAGATTCGAACCAGCAACATGCAACATTCTACTCCGACGCCTTACTCACTACACCACGCCGCTGCTCGTCAAACAACACTAACCGTTCGGTACATTACCAACATAGAAATCTTTGAACGTGTTTTTTTCGCGAATGCTTAAGAGGCGCATCGTATCCTTTTACCATGATTTAGTGGGAGGGCTGAACTATAATATATATAAAATTCAGCCAAATCGGAGGGGGCCAATTCTGGTGTTCTCCTTGTAAGATGCCGTTCATGTTCGGCAGCGGATACGCGTTCTTCTTGGAAAGACTGTAAACCTTCCTAAAATCGTGGCAGAAGCGATATTTACCGTTCGTCTTTTTTACCATCACTATCGGATTTGACCATTCGCTAAACGATGGCTCAATGATACCGGCTTCTAACATTTTGTCTACCTCGTCGCAAATTACTTCTTGGACCTTCGGCGAAACGAGATAATATCTCTGTCTGACGGGCGCGTGATGATCGACGTCGATTTTATGTTTGATGAGAGAAGTGACACCAGGACTAGCGGTGGTTTCCGGTACGTTTTTCGCGATAAATTCTTTAAGTCGGTCTTGCTCAGAGGGCGTTAATTCGGGGAGCGCAGCACAGCACGTTTTCGCGAGAATTTCTCGCGACTCAAATGGATAGTTGATTTTAGGCTCGTCCTCGAAACACCACCTTGAGGACGCGAAACTTATGTTAACGCCTAATCGACACAATAAGTCCAACCTCGCTATGCACGGAACAACCAAAGTCAGCAATAACCCTACGATGATATCACACGTTCGATCCTCTAACATGAGCGATATTTCCGCCTCTTCGCGTATTTCGGCGATCTGGCCGTTAACGGTACGAATTCGCGACCCGTTATTTTGCCTAGTTGGTATCCTAAACTGTCATATAATTTCGATTCCTTCCCGACCAAAGATCGTACGGTTCGAGCCGGGATCGACAAGGACTTGAAGGGGTCGCCCCTGCACGAATACTTTAAAATACAATAACGGCGTTAACCGGGAGCAATCAAGAGCACCGTACGAACTGCCGGTACAATCCGGTATCGGGATCCCTATTGCAATTTCAGGAGTCGCAGAGACCCGTCCTACTGATTTTGCCCTTTTTCGTTTCCTGAGCATGAGCGGCACGTCTTGACGGTAAAATTCACTTTCCCGCAGCGGTAGCAATGCAAGCACTGCGGTTCTTTACATTCGCGTGCAACGTGTCCCGTTTTCTCGCAATTCCAACATTTGATGTTAACGCGCGAACCTGCAGTCGTCGCGACGGTGGCCGTCTCGGTTGCCGGATCAGCTGCAGGGGTTGCGGTCGCCGTGCTTTTCCGGACGCCTTCCCCTTCTGCGGTCCGCGCGCATCAACGCCGGCAGCAACTGCAACCGTTGCAGTTCGCTGCTCTTTTTTTGGTGGCCTGTATGACAGTTCGGGGAAGATGGACTGTTCCGCGGTCGGAGGCGCGCGATGCGTTTTGGCGGCCTCATAACTTCTTTCCACGCGCGTTACTCAACGCTCCAAAGTCGCGAAATCATGAATGTCCTCACGATCTACCGCGGTCCTATAGCGCGGCAGCATATTGCGATACACGTACCCAAGCTGTTCGTTCAGACTCCACGGGCTCATGCGATCAAAAAGAGCTAACATATATGTGACATACTCCGCGAAAGGTTCATGTTCTCTCTAAGTCCGCCGAGCAGCCTCATCCCGTAATGCGAACTGAAAATCCGAGTTTCCGAACCGGGCGCGCCACGCTGCAACGAACTCCCGCCACGAGTGCAACTCCGCTCGTTTATGCCGGAACTAGTACAACGCGGTATCCGATAAGAAAAACGGTAAAGATTTCAATAAATCTTCGTCCCTAACCGGTAGCAACGCGCGTCCCTCCTTGATTCGCATGAGGAACGTTTCCGCGTCACTCCTGCGCGCCCCCGAAATTTAAATTCCATCGTCGCATGATGTTATATACGTCCATCACGGACGACGTATCCCGGTTAAACGGGCGGCTATTTCCCGATGGCGCGACCGCGCGGTCCTCCTCCGACAACAACAGCAGGGATGGCGTAAATCATGACTGAACGCGAGGAGACGCGATGCTTGGATAACCTGGCCGTCGCGCGGTCGCACGATACGCTCCCCCGAGATGGAGGTTTCCACGTAACCCGGCCCCCATGTCGAACCGCTCGCTGAGGCTATCCGGTCTCATAATCCCGGTCTCGAAAGGAGCCAAAAGTTCCAATTCGCTATACGTAGATGAATGCGTGGGGTCTAGGCCGAGAGTCTGATACTGCTCATGACGCGCAAGACGTGCCCTCATGATAGTTTCGGTACCCTCCAATCGCAAAGCGCATTTCTCTAGTTCGGCCTTCAACTCGGCCGCCGACAGCTCATCAATCCACTTTAATTCCGACATCGCGAGGGAAATTTCAAAGAGAGGGAGGAAGAAAAAAAAATTCTGATTCGCGAGCCGACCGATCAAAAGGCTCGATATAAGAGCAAAAGATCAACTATTCGCACGCGAGTAGCAAGTTCGAGGAACGCGCACGAAAGGCTCCGCTAATCTTTAATAAAGATAAGAAAATTTTTCCGCCGCCTTTCGCGATCACGTTCGCTAGAAACCGTACCAGCAACGAAACGCAATCACGGACGCCAAATAACCGGAAGACAACGCAAAAATCCTGTAGCGTAATTCTGGAGCAAACGTAACCCAAGCAATACGCGAAATTCGCTGAATATCATCAGCCAAAATGCGTCAATTATGCGATCACTTCATCAAAGTACCGAATGCCCGAGATTCCATGACCATGCGCACGCGGGATATACGAAGGTACAATATAATTTCAACACAAGTAATACAATATAATTCAATACAAAATATGATTTAAATAAAAATACAAAAATGCCTATAAAGAGAAGTAAGGATTAGCACGACAAGCAATCAAAATATACAAAAGTTTCAAAATTTTCACATCAAAAGATATCAAATTTCAGAAAAGAAAATAATTCAATTTAATGTTGGGTCTACTCAAGTGACCTCCACAAATGTCCCATGGAATATCGACGAAACACAGGATACAAGAACTAATTTAAATTTATTTATTCAATGTTCTCTGTAGGATAGAGCGAGTGAAAAAATGAAAATAAAGAGAAAATGTAAAAAAAAATGAGCAAAAATTAAGGTGTGATTGATTTTAATTAAATAGTTGACGATACTGCCAGAAAGGAAAAGTAAGAGCAACGAACAGAAGTGAGGGTGCATCTAATAAATAATAAAGTTAGCAATATTTCAAAGGTGACAAAAAGCGAATGAAAAAGTCCGAAAAGAACTAAAATCTCTAATTTTGTACAAGCAATTCTTCAACGCAAAGAAGAGAAAAGGAAAATACATATCCCGTGACCTTATCCCATGTGACAAAACAAGAAAAAAAAATGAATTGAAATCCGCGTAATTCGGAAACGAATAATAAACGGTAATACTACATTCGATACAATTGACGAGGATAATAAAATTTTGACTATTTCTCAATTACGCGATCTCAAAAGCCGAAAATTACAGCAAAAACAAAAGCGAAAAGAATATTAGAATCCCGTAATCAATGGATATTTAAATAACATGAAGAAGTAACTGTCGTATAATCCACACGTTCCCGTACATTCACGCGAATAATAGAGAATGGAATATACAAAAAAAATAACACGAAAGCGGAGACAGACGCGATATAACGCATTATCGACAGCATGAATCATTCAATAACAAGATCGATCATATTCGGTCGTATACATGTTCAATACATTCGAAATCAACACGATGATATCGCGAAAGAAATGTCTTTCAATCGATGATCGATAATAACATTAATCTAATAATCCGAATAATATCGAATAATACAAATCATAATATCATAAGGCACAGTTCAATATTAATACCATTCCACAAATCAAGAGACACGGTAGTGTCTTGAAGTCGAGTCATCATCACTCAGGCGCAAGACACACCGTGTATCTTTACGCGAAAGGCAAAGTTGTGAGTGATGCATATTATCGGTTCTCAATAACCGCTGAATCGATCAAATTCTTATTAGGCTCAATCAATTGCTTGGGTTCGATTTATATAAGGAAAGTGTCTTTATTTTTGCTCTATGTGTTCTATAAGCAGAAATATAACGAGGCAAAGTTTCAATGTGAAACTTTTCAATTAAGAAACGTCACCGTCGTGGCTAGCTGCATTTTTTACATATTTTTCTTGTACGGTTTGCACGTTTGACGAAAGAGGCGCTGTGTTCTCGTGACGATGAGAGATGTACAGTACGCGTCAAAATAATTTCTCTAGCGAAAGTATAAGAATCGTATGCATTAAAGCAGTGTTGGGATTTACTTGCAACTTTCGGCCGAATTTCTTAGCTTACGCCTACTGTTTCCCTCTTACCGCTCGCGCCGCTCGTAACTAAGAAGCGCTCAGGAACGTGTGCGTCACAAATGTAATGTGGCAATCTATTTATCTAAATTCTCTTATTGTAATTACGTTTCAAAACACAAATATTTTAAATTGTTACAGAACATAAACGTAATTAATAATAGAATACTTATTTTTATTTTAAATAAACAATAAAGAGAACTTAGTAGATAGATTGCCACATAACATTTGTGACGCGCACGTTCCTGAGCGCTCCTTAGTTACGAGCGTTCGGTGGCGCGGTCGCTAAGGAGCGAGCAGTAAGAGGAGAACAGTAGGCGTAAGCTAAGAAATCTGGCCGAAAGTTGCAAGTAAATCCCAGCACTGGTTTACATCAAGCATTCAAATTTTAAATTGTTCAAAATTATTTTTTAAACTATTCTTCCATAAACTTTAATTATTTAGTTGTTTTTAAATTTTAAATAATTGAAATCTATTTAAAAAATATAGTTTTAAAAAATTAAATAAATGAAAATGATTGATATTTAAATGATATCAGAAAAAAATTTATTCGTTATAAATTATTCAGATGTTAAGTGATCCATGCAAATTTGATTTTAAATTAAAAGATTTAAAACATAGATAATATGTTTTATTATTATTTAATACAATTATGCGAAACACTTGTTAAAATTTAAAAAGAAACGCTTTATAAATGACAACGGTTATGTAGTAATAATGGACTGTCTTTTCTCATCACGAACTAATACTTACGTAAATTGCTGAATCTTTCTTAATTAATTTCTCATTAATTGTTGTAAAAATCATAGAATGATAGAAAATGATAGAAAATTCTTTTTTTCTGTTTAACTTCTTCTTTTTACATGAGAGATAATATAGTTATTATTGGATACCCTGCATATACACATACATACATACATACTTATACACACAATAAAGTTATTTATATTAAAATACTATGAATTAAACTATGATTATTATAATTATAAAAATTAAATTACAATGTTGCTAATATAAAGATGACTATTATAATTAAGAAATGAATTATTTCAGGACTTATATTTATATAACTTTTTTCCTTTTTTTTCGGTCCTGAATCACTTTTCGAAGTATTGTGGGCAGTTTTTCGGACACTCTATATATAATATACGCGTATATAAAATTAAAAATTTATTAAAAAATAATAACATGATTATTGATAATATAATATAAAATATTATTTATATCTTTTAGAATTTTATTATATTTATTTAAAAAAGCACAATATATTTTATATATAATTTTTGTTAATATATATTCATCAAATATTTGTAGTATTGAGAGGATACGTAAAGACAAATTTTGCTGAAGTATATAACAATAACATGAATAAAATTATTGGATGTGGTGCAATAACTGATGGCACATATAAACTGGAAATTCACGTAATAAATTTTATTAACAATGATTATATTTCACTTGATATCAGAAAAGGTGATCATGTAGAAATTATTGGTATCATGCAAACTACAGGTAATAAACTAAACTATTTAATTTTTATTTATTTTATCCTTATAATTGTTTAAATATTATTAAAATCAATTTATATAAAGAGTAAGAGCCATTTTAAGATTTTTAATTTAAAAAAAATGAAATTTTTAAGTTTCAAATCTTTAAAATATAAAATTTTTACTTATAAAAGTTATAAATTTTCACTTATAAAAAATAAATACAATACGTAATTAACTGCTCAAAATCATTCAATTTTTTTATATGTAATAACTTTTCATATAGCGTCCCAGCAAACACCAAGTAACAGTTATATAACTGTTAGTTGTAATTTCCTACTCAACAATATAACTGTTATATAAATGTAATTTATATAACAATTATATTGTTGAATAGGAAATTACAACTAACAGTTATATAACTGTTACTTGGTGTTTGCTAGGGTATAATTTTTCACAAATTAAAAACTCAGATATATAAATTAATAGATACCTCATGCTATATAGTATATTACAATAAATGAAAATATTTTTAATAAATAATTACAATTTTGTAATATAATATATATATATATATATATATATATATATATATATATATATATACAGGGTCTACCAAAAGTGTGGAAACCCCTAAATATCTCGGAAAATATACGTTTTACAGAAAAGTGTTTCCAACAAAAGTTGTAGGGTTTAAGAAGATCTATATACTGATTCTATCAGTTTGACCTTGGATGGCGTCGTCAAGGTCAGGTCAAGGTCACATTGACTTTTTTAAATGACACCCTACATTTGATTGCATATTCTTATAGCTTAATTCAAGAGCTTTCCAAAACACTATAATAATGTTTATTTTTATTAAGTACTTTGCGAGTTATGAGGGTTGAAATAATTTCTTAATTTTACATAAACCATAAAATATCTAGTAAACCATTCATTTTTCGATTATCTTACCTTCATACTTTTATGTACAAAATAATGAAAGGAATCAATTGGTGTAAAGAAAACATACAGTTGTTTTTAAGAAAAAATATGGAATTGTTAATTGCAAATTACATATTTTTTCTTAGAAACAACTATGTGTTTTCTTTACACCAATTGATTCCTCTCATTAATTTGTACATAAAAGTATGAAGGTAAGATAATCGAAAAATGAATGGTTTACTAGATATTTTATGGTTTATGTAAAATTAAGAAATTATTTCAACCCTCATAACTCGCAAAGTACTTAATAAAAATGAACATTATTATAGTGTTTTGGAAAGCTCTTGAATTAAGCTATAAGAATATGCAATCAAATGTAGGGGGTGTCATTTAAAAAAGTCAATGTGACCTTGACCTGACCTTGACGACGCCATCCAAGGTCAAACTGATAGAATCAGTATATAGATCTTCTTAAACCCTACAACTTTTGTTGGAAACACTTTTCTGTAAAACGTATATTTTCCGAGATATTTAGGGGTTTCCACACTTTTGGTAGACCCTGTATATATATACAGGGTGTACCACCTGGAAGTGGCCACCTCCTTTTACCTTTTAAACTAAAAGGGATAGACCATAACAAATATATATGAAATTAAATGGCATTAACTGAACTTTATTGAAAGCATAATGGTTGATTACAAAATTTATCTGTATTAAAGAACGGAGAGATATGTATAATTTTTTTATAATAATGTAGATATTTTGATATAATAAAAGTTGTAACGTTATTTGAAACGAATATAACGATGTATGATTTAATGTAAATATTTTACATATTATACGAGATTTTCCGGCTTAAAATATCGCGGGCGACTACCACCATTTCATTTTCGGCCCTGCGATATAGCCAACTTCTGACTCGTGCATTAGAGGTTGACATATGTTATGTTATCATTTAATCGTGATACTCAGTCAGAAGTTGGCTATATCGCAGGGCCGAAAATGAAATGGTGGACGTCGCCCGCAATATTTCAAGCCGGAAAATCTCGTATAATATGTAAAACATTTATATTAAATCATACATCATTATATTCCTTTAAAACAGCGCTACAACTTTTATTATATCAAAATATCTACATTATTATTAAAAAATTATACTTATCTCTCCGTTCTTTAATACAGATAAATTTTGTAATTAATCGCTATGCTCAGAATAAAGTTCAGTTAAAGCCATTTAATTTCATATATATTTGTTATGGTCTATCTCTTTTAATTTAAAAGATAAAAGGGGGTGGCCACTTTCAGGTGGTACACCCTGTATGTATATATACATATATATATATATATATATATATATGTGTGTGTGTGTGTGTGTGTGTGTATATATATTTATATTTATGTATATATTTATATTTATATTTATTTATACTATTTATATTTATTTATTAATATTTTTACAATTTTTAGTTATTCCATCCTATTTAGTTGTCAATAATATAGAAAATATAAAAAAAATTGCAGGGCACATGCCTTTATTAACTTTGATGAGTGGAACCCAAAATTTGGAAAGGAAAATAGATGAAGTACAGGTATAAGTAATACTAATCAAAAATAATTAATACTAATCAGATTCCTGAGATCATTTGGAGATTTTTCCTCAATGAAAATATCGAGACTCTAATAATTTTCGAATTATAAGTGATTGGAAATAAAGGTTTTCTCGAAAACTAAGCTTTGTAGAAATAAAATATTAACAAAACCACATTCTTTGATTAATTTTAAATAGAGTTTACTTTAGTTGAGTTTTAACTTAAGGCTTAATTGTAAAGATATATGATGACAAAAATCGGGAACGTGTAAAAAATTATAACCTTCATCGACATTTTCGTTGAGGAAAAATTGTCCCCAAATAATCCCACGAATCTGTCTTTGAAAGATTGATTAAGAGTTTTGAGACACTCTGTATATATATATATTAATTAATTTATATATTTTTTTCACAGAATCAGAATAAGAGAAATCCAACTTCCACACATATGTCACAGTCATAGAAATCCAACTTCCACATATATGACAACTTCCACATATGTGACAATATTATAGTTATTGTTATTTTACTTTGTTTTTTAATTTTTTCTTTATAATAAATTTCTGGTAGCATGTTTTGTTTTATACATATGTTATATATTATATATTTTTTTTATAATTTTATACAAGTTATTACATATAAAAAAATTGACTGATTTGTATACTTAACATATAACAACCAGTGTTCCGATCAGGGATTCCGTGCGCGCGCATATGCGGTTCTGCGCATGCGCGACTTTTGAAATTACATTGTACTTTCACGATCGCGCAAGTGCGGAGCCGCACATGCGCGCGCACAGAATCCCTAATCGGAACACTGATAACAACATATAACAACATAACATATGTATACTTAAATATTAGACACTTAAACATAATCTTCGGTAATTTTGTTTTGTTAAAAAATTTTAATTTATGAATTCTAGTATTAAATTAAACAGTATTATTTCTGTTATAAATATAATATATTTTTTATTTATATAATCTTTATATAAATATTATAAAATATTAATAAATGCGTATATATGTATTTTCATAAAAATGTGTAAAAATTTTTAAAAATTATTTTTTAAAATAAAAAAATGAACTTAAAATTACTTTATGTATTTATTAATTACGTAATGTAAACTTCTGTAACCTATATAATCAAATAATCAGTTCTAAAAAACATAAAATTATTTATTTTCAAAAGGGCAATTAAATTCTTTTTTATAAGAACAAAAATTACTTAAAATACAAAAGAAATTGATAATGTGGAAGTGTTAAAATTAAGAAACAGATAATATCAGTTAATAGAAAAAATTAATACTTTAACATTTTCAACTTATATTATTTTCTACTTAATTTTTTGTTTTTTTTTGTAAAAAGGTGAAATTTAACTATTTTTGAAAATAATAATTTATGTTTATATTATTTATGAAGAGACTATTTAATTTATTCTAATGTAAATACATAAGTCCATATTCTGAATTCTCTTTCATCGATAAAAGTGCTTTTAAAAGTAGCTTATAAGACTTTTCATTAACTATAAGCCACTTTTAGAAGCACTTTTATTAATAAAAGAGAACTCAGAATCTGGGCTATAGAATGAGTATAGAATATTCTGTGTAATATATTACGCACATTTTTTTATAGAACATTCTATTAAGACATATATGGAATATTCTATGAATATACATAAAAATGTTACAAATTGTTATGAATATACATATAATATTCCATAGATTATTCTAGTCACATTCAAAAAACATTTAAAATAGTGCCATTCGAATATACTGTAAACATACTATAAATATATAAGAATGTCTTATAGAATATTCGAAACATTCTTGAAGAATATTCATAGTACGTTCATAGAAATGTTTAGTGCTATCTAGGTATATGTTGTATCTATTTATCTTCTTATTCTTTATGTAAAATTTAGAAATTTATAAATTTGTATTTTAGGTAACGGAAATTATTAGAATTGGAGGAACATCCTACAAACAGATGGTGAAACGTGTGTTAATAAGAATACTATCTAATGATTTGTCTAGGACTTATAGTTGGATAGGTTTTAAAGGAAAACGTAACTTTGCTAATCTTCGAATTTGCTCAGCAATATTATCTGCTGTACAAAAAACGCATGGCTGCTCAGAAGCGATGATACAGGTTGTAATAAAATATAAGCTTGTAAAATCTATCGAACGACAAAAACAGTCAACAAAAGAAAAAAATTCGTAAAATTTAAAGGTTCAAAAAAATTTTATTTTGAATACATATTCCCAAGTAAAAGATAATTTTATTTTAAGTGCAACTTAAGTGCAATTTTATTTTGAAATTTTATTTTGAATGCATATTCGCAAGTAAAAGATAATTTTATTTTAAGTGCAATGTTAAATACCAAAGATAAAAAATGACTCATTTGACATTTTTTACAATAATTATTGTTTATTTCTAAAACACTTCAAGTTTTTAGAAATAAACAATAATCATTTTTTTCTAGTTTTCTCTTTTGTTGGAATGTATAATTATTTTTATAAATTGTTTTTTTTTTAAGTCAAGTTTAAGATTCCTATGTATACTTAAATATTAGACACTTAGACATAATCTTTGGTAATTCTGTTTTGTTAAAAAATTTTGATTTTATGAATTCTAGTATTAAATTCAAAAGTATTATTTCCATTATATAATTATTTTTATAAATTGTTTTTTTTAAGTTAAGTTTAAGATTCATATGTATATTTAAATATTAGACACTTAAACAATCTTCGGTAATTCTGTTTTGTTAAATAATTTTGATTTTATGAATTCTAGTATTAAATTCAACAGTATTATTTCCATCATAAATATAATATATTTTATATTTATATGATCTTTATATAAATATCTTTATAAAATATTAATAAATGCGTGTATATGTATTTTCATAAAAATATGTGTAAAAACTTTTAAAAATTATTTTCTAAAATAAAAAAAATGAACTTAAAATTACTTTATGTATTTATTAATTACGTAATGTAAACTTCTGTAACCTATATAATCAAACAATCAGTTCTAAAAAACATGGAATTATTTATTTTCAAAAGGGTCGTTAAATTCTTTTTTATAAGGACAAAAATTACTTAAAATACAAAAGAAATTGATAATGTGGAAGTGTTAAAATTAAGAAACAGATGATATCAACAGTTAATAAAAATTAATACTTTAACATTTTCAACTTATATTATTTTCTACTTATAGTAATTTTTTGTTTTTTTTTGTAAAAAGGTGAAATTTAGCTGTTTTTGAAAATAATAATTTATGTTTATGTTTTTTATGAAGAGACTATTTATTTTATTCCAATGTAAATACATAAGTCCATATTCTGAATTCTCTTTTATCGAAAAAAGTACTTTTAAAAGTGACTTAGAAGACTTTTCATTGACTATAAGCCACTTTTAGAAGCACTTTTATTAATAAAAGAGAACTCAAAATCTGGGCTATAGAATGAGTATAGAATATTCTGTGTAATATATTACGCACATTTTTATAGAACATTCTATTAGGACATATATGGAATATTCTATGAATATACATAAAATATTACATATAATATTCGATAGATTATTCTAGTCACATTCAAAAAACATTTAAAAGAGTGTCATTCGAATATACTGTAAACATACTATAAATATATAAGAATGTCTTATAGAATATTCAAAACATTCTTGAAGAATATTCATAGTACATTCATAGAAATGTTTAGTACTATCTAGGTAATAAAATTTATATTTGTAAGGAATTTTTATATATTCGCTGAACAAATTATTATTATTATTATTATTGTTACTTTAACAAAATTGTTTTTTTCACATTTAAAAAACAAAAAATTAAATATAAATTTCTTTATATACATAATTTTTAACAAATTTGTTATTTCGTTGATTACCAAGATAAACTTTTAATGCTTGCCAAGAACGAACTCGCGAAAAAGCAACATAAAGTTGTCCATGATTAAAAACATCTTTGCGAAGATCTAATCCAATTCTATCAAACGTCTGTCCTTGTGATTTATTAATCGTCATGGCAAAAGCTAATTTTATTGGAAATTGTCTTCTGGAAAAAGTAAAAGGAAATACATTTTCGCAATATAACGTTATACGATTCAGAAAAACAATGTCTCCTGTTTTATCACCTGTTAAAATCTTACATTTTAATAAATGATCTGTAAGCTCTATAATCATTAATCTAGTGCCATTACAAAGACCTTCATTGATACTTAAATTTCTAATTAACATAATAATACTATTTGGTCTTAAACGTAATTCATGAGGCGGAAGAGACGATGGAGATAAACTATTTAAATATTCTGGTAACAATGTTTCACTTATGTCACCATTGTCATTATTTACAGCAGTGTCTACACTTGTATAAATTCGTTCATCATTTATATCTAATAATTCCACAACTTTCTTATTAATTTCATCTACATCAACATTTCTTGCAGAAAGTATGGCACATTTAGACATTTTAACAAATTCTTTTTTTCTTATTAAATCACCATATATATCTTCCACAATATCAGCATTAATAGACGCTATATAACATTCAGGAATTTGTATATTATCATTAAAATCATTTAATATACCATTTCCAACATTCAATAAAAACTTTACAAATTCAATTTCTTCCGGAAGAACTCGCATATTTTGTATTAAAGAGAATTTTACGAAATGCTTCCAAAGAGAACTAAACTTAATAGAAAGATTTACAATTTCACTTCGAGTAGCATGTACTTTAATAGGCAAAAGTTGTCTAAAATCACCACCTAATAAAACAATTTTTCCATCGAAAGGAATATCATTATTCATAATATCACGCAATGTTCGATCCATTATTTCTAAAGCATATCGTGGTGCCATTGGTGCTTCATCCCAAATAAAAATATCAATTTCTTTTAAATATTGAGCTTCTTTTGATTGGATTTTAATAGTTGATGATGAATCAGCAAATAAAGGAACTGGTAATCCAAATATCTTATGAACTGTTTTTCCAAAAGGTAATAATGTAGCTGCAATACCCGTAAATGCCATTGTACATACGAGGGCGGTTCAATAAGTACCCGTGTTAGAAATGAAGACACGATTTTTAAAAAAAAATTTTTTTTATTTTTCAACATAGTCCCCTTTTAGAAAGATACACTTCTCCCAACGTTCCTGCCATTTTTTTAACCCCTCCAAAAAATAGGATTTGTCGAACTCTCCAAAATACGCCTCTGTCTCTGCGATGACTTCCTCGTTCGAACTAAATTTTTTTCCCGCGAGCCATTTCTTCATGTTAGGGAACAAGAAAAAGTCGCAGGGAGCCAGATCGGGAGAATACGGGGGGTGTGGCAGCAATTCATAACGCAATTCATGCAGTTTGGCGACGACAACTCCGGATGAATGTGCTGGTGCGTTGTCGTGGTGAAACAGCACCTTTTTTTCGCCAAATGCGGCCGTGTCTCCTTCAATTTTTTGTCGAAGCGGTCCAATAACTCACTGTAGTATTGTCCAGTGATCGTTCTTCCTTTTTCTAAAAAATCCATGAGGATGACGCCGTTTGCATCCCAAAAAATCGTCGCCATGACCTTTCCGGCCGATGGGACCGTCTTCGCCTTCTTTGGAGCAGATTCACCGGGAGAAATCCATTGTTTTGATTGTTGCTTAGTTTCTGGTGTGTAATGATGAATCCAGGTTTCATCAACGGTGACAACTCGACGCAAAAACTCCTTCGGATTTCGCTTAAATTGCTCCAAACACTGCTTCGAAGTTAACAGCCGCATCCGCTTGTTGTCCACCGTGAGCAATCGCGGCACCCATCGGGCCGACAATTTTTTCATCGCCAACTTATCATGTAAAATATTAATTGCCGTTCCGGTCGACACACCTATGGCCTCTGCTACTTCGCGCACTTTCGTTCGTCGATCAGCGAGAATCATGTCGTGCACTTTTTGAATGATTTTCTCGGTAACCACGTCTGCCGGGCGCCCTGGTCGCTCCTCATCAAAAACGGATGTTCGCCCACGTTTAAATTCGTTGAACCAATATCTAACTGTGGTCATAGATGGTGAAGTGTCCCCATAAACAGCATCCAACTTTGCTTTTATCTCCTCGCATTTTTTCCCATCCAAAAACAAAAAGCGAATTACCGAACGATACTGCTCTTTTTCCATCTTAGCGAAAATCACGAAACACGTCTTACTCGAATGGCTGGCAAATCCAAACTAACCTATCAATCAGTCTGAAATTTGTTTTGCCGTCGTTTGATAGATGACAGCACACGATGATAACACCAACTTCCCTCAGGAACGCCCTTTGTCGTCAAACACGGGTACTTATTGAACCGCCCTCGTACACGTTTATTTCTAATTCTAGCTAAATAATAGATAGTTGTGTATATATATGTTTTACCTGATCCACCTGGACCATCAATATAAAAACAATTATTTGAGGTAATATTATTATTTAATTCATTTAATATAAGATCAACGATCTCTTTCTGCTTATCATTTAATTGTTTATATTGTTTAGTGCCTATTTCCATAGCTTCTTCAAATATCATGCAATTCTCTTCTTCATCATTTTCTGTTAATTGTTTCATTTGTGGAAAATCTACAAAACTTTTACCTTCAGCACGAAGCATACTATTAATTTGTACATATGCTTTATTTTGTCCTTGTAATATACCAAAATGTTGAATATAATCTTCAGACATTGCTACTTTAAAATTTTCCCACAATTCTTCAGGATATAATGGTTGACAATGTAATAATATACGTACAAATAATCTACGAAGTTGTCGTGGCATCATCCATCCAACAGCTTCATTCATAGCTTTTTTCCATTTATCATCATCTTCGATCAAACCTAAAGCTAAACATGCGGCTGAAAATGATTGACAAAATTCTCCATTTACAGTTCTTAAATCATTAAAACTTGTAGCCCCTTTTATTGTGAGTAACAATAATCGTAAATGAAATAATTCTATTTGTGTTGGACTAACGGAATACATTCGTCCTATACAATTATAATGACTTTTACGTTTGACCCAACGTGATACATTTTTACCGTTAACTTTCTCTTTTTTAAATGTATAATAACTTGGAATTTCTATATACAAATACTGTTTCGCTTCTTCATCGCGTAAGTTTAATGAAAAATAATCTATTAACATAGTAACTTGATCTAAAGCAGAAGTCATTGCATCGTCAATGTTTTCATTTTCAATTATAATATTTTGCTCATTAGGAAGATGCACTGGTAAACGTGTTATAGCGTGACTTTTATCTTGTAGTTTTTTACTAAGAATACGCCAGCTAGCTTCAACAGGTCCAACATAACGAGCTTCGATGTAATTATGTATCTCATCATGATCAATAACAACACTTTCTGTTGGTTCAATAGTTATAGCAGCAACATCATGTCCTTTATAAATATATTTATATAGATATTTAACTGATTTAATACTTGAAACTACTTCAACATTTATATGACTATTAAATATAATTGATAAAGTAGGACAATATGGAACAACATAACGATTATCAACTATATATCCACCAGGACGTTCAAAAGTTGTTCCATTATTTCGTCGACGATAATAAGGATAAGCATCTTCATCCATTTTAGTTTCTTCAAGAAAAGGTTTCGGATAATGTTTTGAACAACGTCCATCTACCAAACACCAATCACCACAAGGTCCATGAATCATATGTTTCATAACTACATCATGTAGAATACGATTCTCACATGGATCAGGAATTTCAGCAGAAATATATTTATCAACAATTTGCGGAATTGTGATTTTATAATTGTATTTTAAAGTAATTAACATATGAACATGTGGCAAACCGCGTTTTTGAAATTCAATAACATATACAAATGCTGCTATTTCACCAAAAAATTTTTGTTTAACAATTAAATCAATTAAATAATCTTTTTTTATATTAAAAACACGAGCACAAATATCAGGTCTATCCGAAGCTTGTTGACCAGGTAAAAGATTTTCTTCAATTTCACGCCATTTTGCATTACAAGTCATAGTAATGAAAAGATCTGGTTTACCAAATTTACTAACTATTGCCATTGCATCTTGATAATTTTGTAACATATTGCGTGGCGATCCAGTAAATGTAGAAGGAAGTACAACCATTTTTCCATTTTAAAAGTGTTTAATTCAAGTTAATACGACGTATAGGCGTGCGTTATCCGGATTAATAGCATTCATTTCAACTTAGTTCAGTACTTCGCATCATCGAATGCTATCTCGAAAAAAAGCGTTTAATTCACGTTAGTACGTCGCACAGGCGTGCGTTATCCGGATTAAAAGCATTCATTTCAACTTAGTTCAGTACTTCGCATCATCGAATGCTATCTTGAAAAAAGGCGTTTAATTCACGTTAGTACGTCGCACAGGCGTTCGTTATCCCGATTAAAAGCATTCATTTCTACTTAATTCAGTACTTCGCATCATCGAATGCTATCTTGAAAAAAAGTGTTTAATTCACGTTAGTACGTCGCATAGGCGTGCGTTATCCGGATTAAAAGCAATCATTTGTGGTTTATTCAGTAGTTCGCATCATCTCATGCTATCTTGAAAAAGAGCGTTTAATTCAAGTTAATACGACGTATAGGCGTGCGTTATCCGGATTAAAAGCATTCATTTCTACTTAGTTCAGTACTTCGCATTATCGCGTGCTATCTTGAAAAAAAGCATTTAATTCATGTTAGTACGTCGCACAGGCGTGCGTTATCCGGATTAAAAGCATTCATTTCTACGTAGTTCAGTACTTCGCATCATCGAATGCTATCTTGAGAAAAAGTGTTTAATTCACGTTAGTACGTCGCATAGGCGTGCGTTATCCGGATTAAAAGCATTCATTTCAACTTAGTTCAGTACTTCGCATCATCGAATGCTATCTTTATAAATAGCGTTTAATTCACGTTAGTACGTCGCATAGGCGTGCGTTATCCGCATTAAAAGCATTCATTTCTACTTAATTCAGTACTTCGCATCATCGAATGCTATCTTGAGAAAAAGTGTTTAATTCACGTTAGTACGTCGCATAGGCGTGCGTTATCCGGATTAAAAGCATTCATTTCAACTTAGTTCAGTACTTCGCATCATCGAATGCTATCTTGAAAAAAAGCGTTTAATTCACGTTAGTACGTCGCACAGGCGTTCGTTATCCGGATTAAAAGCATTCATTTCAACTTAGTTCAGTACTTCGCATCATCTAATGCTATCTTGAAAAAAAGCGTTTAATTCACGTTAGTACGTCGCACAGGCGTTCGTTATCCGGATTAAAAGCATTCATTTCTACTTAATTCAGTATTTTGCATTATCGAATGCTATCTTGAAAAAAAGCGTTTAATTCACGTTAGTACGTCGCACAGGCGTGCGTTATCCCGATTAAAAGCATTCATTTCTACTTAATTCAGTACTTCGCATCATCGAATGCTATCTTGAAAAAAAGTGTTTAATTCACGTTAGTACGTCGCATAGGCGTGCGTTATCCGGATTAAAAGCAATCATTTGTGGTTTATTCAGTAGTTCGCATCATCTCATGCTATCTTGAAAAAGAGCGTTTAATTCAAGTTAATACGACGTATAGGCGTGCGTTATCCGGATTAAAAGCATTCATTTCTACTTAGTTCAGTACTTCGCATTATCGCGTGCTATCTTGAAAAAAAGCATTTAATTCATGTTAGTACGTCGCACAGGCGTGCGTTATCCGGATTAAAAGCATTCATTTCTACGTAGTTCAGTACTTCGCATCATCGAATGCTATCTTGAGAAAAAGTGTTTAATTCACGTTAGTACGTCGCATAGGCGTGCGTTATCCGCATTAAAAGCATTCATTTCTACTTAATTCAGTACTTCGCATCATCGAATGCTATCTTGAGAAAAAGTGTTTAATTCACGTTAGTACGTCGCATAGGCGTGCGTTATCCGGATTAAAAGCATTCATTTCAACTTAGTTCAGTACTTCGCATCATCGAATGCTATCTTGAAAAAAAGCGTTTAATTCACGTTAGTACGTCGCACAGGCGTTCGTTATCCGGATTAAAAGCATTCATTTCAACTTAGTTCAGTACTTCGCATCATCTAATGCTATCTTGAAAAAAAGCGTTTAATTCACGTTAGTACGTCGCACAGGCGTTCGTTATCCGGATTAAAAGCATTCATTTCTACTTAATTCAGTATTTTGCATTATCGAATGCTATCTTGAAAAAAAGCGTTTAATTCACGTTAGTACGTCGCACAGGCGTGCGTTATCCCGATTAAAAGCATTCATTTCTACTTAATTCAGTACTTCGCATCATCGAATGCTATCTTGAAAAAAAGTGTTTAATTCACGTTAGTACGTCGCATAGGCGTGCGTTATCCGGATTAAAAGCATTCATTTCTACATAGTTCAGTACTTTGCATCATCGAATGCTATCGTGAAAAAAAGTGTTTAATTAACGTTAGTACGTCGCACAGGCGTGCGTTATCCGGATTAAAAGCATTCATTTCTGGTTTATTCAGTAATTCACATCATCACATGCTATCTTGAAAAAAAGCGTTTAATTCAAGTTAATACGACGTATAGGTGTGCGTTATCCGGATTAATAGCATTCATTTCAACTTAGTTCAGTACTTCGCATCATCGAATGCTATCTTGAAAAAAAGCGTTTAATTCACGTTAGTACGTCGCATAGGCGTGCGTTATCCGGATTAAAAGCATTCATTTCTACTTAATTCAGTACTTCGCATCATCGAATACTATCTTGAAAAAAGCGTTTAATTCACGTTAGTACGTCGCACAGGCGTGCGTTATCCCGATTAAAAGCATTCATTTCTACTTAATTCAGTACTTCGCGTCATCGAATGCTATCTTGAAAAAAAGTGTTTAATTCACGTTAGTACGTCGCATAGGCGTGCGTTATCCGGATTAAAAGCATTCATTTGTGGTTTATTCAGTAGTTCGCATCATCACATGCTATTGTTACGTCTTACTTCTCCAGTTTTCGGTAACTATTCCCTCACTCTCTGATTCTAGGATCAGACCCGCTGGGCTTACCATGCAGATGAGCGAAGTGCGTCTCCCAATTTATCTTTTGAGGCAACCTGCGCAATGCCGGCTATACCTCGGGATCGCCGGGAGCTCTGGACTTAACTGTTTTAATTGGATCGCTGGATATATCTGCTTTCTGAAGGATTATGCTTGTGGATTGTGCGTGTCAAGAAATAAAGGTTCACTTTATTTTAGGAAAAGTACAAATTTGTATATTTATTTAATATCCTTTAATACATTTTTATTCTTTGGTCTTCTCTCTTTGGTCGTAGGTACATATAGCAGATCAGAGGAAGATGAATCTGTCCAGTATATTAGAGAGAAAAGATCATATAAGGAGACATGTTAATTATATACCATCGCAAATAATTAAAATAGAGTTGCGCAGATGCAGCGGTAAAATATCGCGCAGATGCGGCAACAGATCATGAAATAAAAATCGTATTGATACAAGAAATCAATTCGTTTGAATAAAATGTTTCATAAAATAAAATAATTCAAATTGCCATATGTTTAATTTAATAAAAGATTTTAATTTAATAAATGAATTTAATTATATTATAATAAATTATGTGATGAGTCACACGATGGTGAGTCATACGAATATAAATTCAAATAAAATAAAAATGAGTCATACAATGATGAATCATACGATGATGAGTCATACAATGATGAGTCATACAGCAGGTGTTCGTTAAAAGAATATTTCAATAAATTATATGATGAGTCATATGACGATGAATCATACAAATATAAATTTAAATAAAATAAATTAATTGCTTTGTTAAAATAAAATAATAAAGTCAATAAAAGTGAATTAATTCATTGGCAAATTGCTTCAATAAGAATATGCGATGTACTATTGAAAGTTGTTCACAAAATGGCGGACTGCCATGAAATATGGTAAAACAAGATGGCAGGTTCCCCATCTCCTTATATATTATACATGAAAAAATATATGTAGGTTCATAGAAATTTCTGGACTTTCAGTAGGATAGGAAAATAGATTTCTTTTTATTTCGTTTGTTGTAGTGTTGAAAGAATACAGAGGTACTGGAAAATGGAAGGATAGATACCGTGTCGGCTAGCTTAGCCTTTAATCAAATAGTTAAAATGATTCCTTTAATAATATTCGTTTGAATCTCGCGCCGAGAATCTAGTGATATAAAGAGACAGATATACTACCATTATATGTGATTCTCATGAATGTACTTAAGGAAGTCTGTTCGGAAATTGAAATCGATTAGAAATTCGTCTTTATAATGAAGCTCTTTAATGAGTCTTCAATAATTTGTATTAATGATTTAATTAATAATAATAATAATATCTTCGATAAATCTTTATGTATGTAATTGCAATATTATTTCAATTGTTTAATTATAATTACATATAAGCATCTCAAGAGTAGACATAGATGCAATAATTGATCGTAGTAGATCGTAATAAAGAGATAGTAAGTGTAGTAGAATGTCGTTGCAAATCACGAGAGTAGAGAAGTATGTAAAATAAAAGAAATAAGTACTTACCAATGAGTACTGAAGAGTAAAGTTGAAGATCTCCAGGGAGGACAGTCTACCTCGGTGACGTCGCTGTAGGAGAGTTGAAGGAGCCGGTGATGAATGACTGGCAGAAGACTCAAGTGATGATAAAATAAAACTTTAATATATTTTGTTCCAAGTACAAAGATTTGACAGTTCTCGGACTAAGTCCTTTTCGGCTCAAGAATAAATACTCGTGACTGCGTGAAGGTTATACGTTGAAAGAACTGAGAGTCAAATGCTCGTGTGTGAATTTAATAGTATAAGAGAATAGCGAGTCAAATGCTCACGTTTGTGAATTTAAGAGAACTGAGAGTCAAATCGAGTCAAATGCGAAGAGAGTCGCTCTGCATGGGTTTTTATAATGGGATTCCTACTTTTTGGGCAATTTTTGCAGAGTGGGAGCAGGTTCCTTTTCGCAGGGCGGAGTCTCTGATGATTAGTTCCCCTCTTAAAATTGGATGCGTGCGCAGCTTTTCATCGGTAGAAGGGTGATGCGTGCGCAATTTCGCGTAGGCGTTTGAACGATGATTGCGTCCCCGTTTTTGGGTCTTGAGGTGGTGGGGGAAGTAGAGTAGCCAATCAGGAAGTAGCAAAAATTCTGATGCAACCGGATGCGGTGAGTCATTGATGAGTCACTTTTGGCAACAATTCTTCTGATACTTGATATTTTTCTTGAAGGTTATCAGTGACATTCGATATTTTTTCGTATAATTTATGTGACAGGTGTCCTTCGATTAAAATAGATTTGCGTCGCCAAATTGTCGCACCGGCTTATCTTTAAATTATTAAATTATTTAACCGATGAGCTCATGGTCGAATCTTTGTTATAAACAATATGAATATGCGCATTTGGTAACGCATATATAGTATATGTAGACTGCTAAATAAAAGTATCTATAGTATATGTACGTATAAGAAATATGTTTTACCAACAAGACTTCAAAATTTGTAAGAATAATGGAATTTAACGTTTGGACCTCCCTGTAGATTAGGGAGTCGAAAATATATAGAATTATGTAAAAACATGTGTAAATATTCGGCTGTGGTCCTCAGAATTTGGGTTTAAACATTTACAATGTATCAGGATAGTATATTCTCATAAGAGGTATACGTCGGTAAGTCGGTAAGTTAGTATGTCGATAACTTCTGAATTTAAATAAAATTAAAGTATTAGGATAGCATGTATATGAAAGAGGCATGCTCCTAGTGAAAGAATATATATAAATATATATACGTTTATTGGTTAATATCTTTAAAAATTAAAGTTTTAAAATTTTAAAGTATCAGGGTAGCATATTCATATAAGAGGTATGCTCCTGGTAGAACGTCGGTAACTGGTAGGTCGGTAAGTCGTTGGGTTGGTAAGTTACCATAAGTCGGTAAGGTAGTAAGGTGTCGGTAACAAAAAGTCGGTATGTTACCATAGGTCGGTAAGGTAGAAAAGTGCCGGTAACAAAAGTCGGTATGTTACCATAGGTTGGTAAGGTAGAAAAGTGTCGGTAAGAAAAAGTCGGTAAAATAGAAATCTGTTTTATCATCAGTCGGTAAAGGTAGGAATTTTTTATGTCGTCATTTATCCTTCGTCGGTAAAGTAGGAAGTGACTTTACCATCCCATGTAGAAAGGGTTGAAGTCTTGCAGGCTCTTTGAAAGTATAAGAGGTTACTATTCTGTAGGCGCTGCGTATATGATATAAGTTTTATAGGCGCTGTATTAAAGATATGTTTTATAGGCGCTGTATTAAAGATATAAATGTTTTAGGCGCTCGTATATACGGTATAGATTCTGTAGGCGCTTTAAGAGTATAAGCGGCTGCGGTTTTGCAGGCGCTTAATAGAAGGAAGATCAATGAGGCTATTTAATATGAATTATAATGCTTTTCTAAGCGAAAGAATATTGTAATAGCAATAATTAGAGTGAATTATTTGTTTTATAGCGTTTTTGATGCCCTTATAAGAGCTGAAAATAATATAAGGTTAGTATTAAAGTATTTAATATAGAATTTTACTATATGTATATATGATCAACGTTATATAGGCGCATTGAGAGTAAATAGTGTTGAAGTTTTATAGGCGCGTTTCATCTCTTAAGCCTTGCAGGCTTATTGCAATTTATGT
Organism: Camponotus floridanus; assembly: GCF_003227725.1. Taxonomy (NCBI): domain Eukaryota; kingdom Metazoa; phylum Arthropoda; class Insecta; order Hymenoptera; family Formicidae; genus Camponotus; species Camponotus floridanus. The sequence goes on from NW_020229443.1 coordinate 56,342, forward strand.
TTTATGAAAAATAAAGCAAGAAGATCAATGTGCTATTTACTTTAGAGTTTTAATGTGAATTTTAAGAATCTTTTGCACATGTAATGTGGGTCCATTATATAAAATAATTAAATATAACTGAGTTTCCTTTATATAAAGAGTGAATAAAGTATTTTTAGAAATATTCTCTTTATATCAATAACACAGCATTTTGATCTTCTATAATTTTATATTATTATTCGATTATATAATAGCAAAAAGCTAATTCGAGAGAGTATATAAGTAGTAATATAATGTGATTATATATTGATTATATATTTAAAATAAATTTTTGTAGCGGGATGTAACACTATCTTGAAAAAAAGTGTTTAATTCACGTTAGTACGTCGCATAGGCGTGCGTTATCCGGATTAAAAGCATTCATTTCTACTTAATTCAGTACTTCGCATCATCGAATACTATCTTGAAAAAAGCGTTTAATTCACGTTAGTACGTCGCACAGGCGTGCGTTATCCCGATTAAAAGCATTCATTTCTACTTAATTCAGTACTTCGCGTCATCGAATGCTATCTTGAAAAAAAGTGTTTAATTCACGTTAGTACGTCGCATAGGCGTGCGTTATCCGGATTAAAAGCAATCATTTGTGGTTTATTCAGTAGTTCGCATCATCTCATGCTATCTTGAAAAAAAGCGTTTAATTCAAGTTAATACGACGTATAGGCGTGCTTTATCCGGATTAAAAGCATTCATTTCTACTTAGTTCAGTACTTCGCATTATCGCATGCTATTTTGAAAAAAAGCGTTTAATTCATGTTAGTACGTCGCACAGGCGTGCGTTATCTGGATTAAAAGCATTCATTTCAACTTAGTTCAGTACTTCGCATCATCGAATGCTATCTTGAAAAAAAGTGTTTAATTCACGTTAGTACGTCGCATAGGCGTGCGTTATCCGGATTAAAAGCATTCATTTCTGGTTTATTCAGTAGTTCGCATCATCACATGCTATCTTGAAAAAAAGCGTTTATTTCAAGTTAATACGACGTATAGGTGTGCGTTATCCGGATTAATAGCATTCATTTCAACTTAGTTCAGTACTTCGCATCATCGAATGCTATCTCGAAAAAAAGTGTTTAATTCACGTTAGTACGTCGCACAGGCGTGCGTTATCCGGATTAAAAGCATTCATTTCTACTTAGTTCAATACTTCGGATCATCGCATGCTATCTTTATAAATAGAGTTTAATTCACGTTAGTACGTCGCATAGGCGTGCGTTATCCGCATTAAAAGCATTCATTTCTACTTAATTCAGTACTTCGCATCATCGCATGCTATCTTGAAAAAAAGCGTTTAATTCATGTTAGTACGTCGCACAGGCGTGCGTTATCCGGATTAAACGCATTCATTTCTACTTAGTTCAATACTTCAGATCATCGCATGCTATCTTGAAAAAAAGCGTTTAATTCACGTTAGTACGTCGCACAAGCGTGCGTTATCCGGATTAAAAGCATTCATTTCTAGTTAGTTCAGTACTTCGCATCATCGAATGCTATCTTGAAAAAAAGTGTTTAATTCACGTTAGTACGTCGCATAGGCGTGCGTTATCCGGTTTAAAAGCATTCATTTCTACTTAGTACATTAGTTCGCATCATCGCATGCTATTGTTACGTCCTGCAACAAAAAACATTTACGAATAAATTTTTTCTTTTATTTTCTATTTTCTTTCCTTAATTATGTTATAAAGAAAATTAATCTTTGCTATAAAAAGAGTTTAGTAAACGTATACACTCTTATATATATCGTTTAGTAAACATATACACTCTTATATATATCGTATTACTAATAATTTCTATAATAAAATTTCGCTATACCAGTAGACCTAGCCGAAAAACCAGCTATATAGTAGCAATAGATAAAATACGCATATACAAATAAAATTAACAAAATGAACCTAACCACAAGTATCAGAAATTTATTGTATAAATCGTAATTAATCATTAAATAAAAAGAGAAATTATAAAATGAAGAATTCTAGAAATTATATACACATGTATATATATCTTTATTAGTTGATTAATATAACAAAATTCAACAAAGATTCATTTTGTTAAATAAAAATAAAAATACTAACAAGTAAAAGGAAAATAAATGCTTACAATAAACTTAAGCTTCTGTCGAAATGTAGTAAGTAGAATCAGCTATCTTCCCAACGCATATATGCGATTCATGTCCTTCGAAAGAATGCCTTTCTCCTTGTTATAAATGTATATGATTCCATCTGGAGAATCTGTGAAAAATTAATTAACATAAGCTAAAAGCAATAAATTCTATTTAAACATTTTCTTCAAGCAAAAGAAGTAATTGTCATCAAAAATTTAAAAGTTCTCAACAATCAATATTAATAAAACTATTTTACAAAATAATGATAAAAGGAAATAATAAAAATGTAATATAAACTCGGAAACTTAACCATATAAAACAAAATTCAATTTAATTTATATACTTGAACCCAATAAAAATCATATATAAATAAATTTAGCAAATACTCTTTACATTTCACGATATACATATAATAAACAATAAAATTTTATAAAGAATTAAAATACTAACAAGGGGAGGTCGCGGTTGACTCATCACCGATTTTGATCTCCTTTGGTGTGGTGAATCTACATCGAAAAAAAGTTGATCCGTGTTCGAGCTTTTCGTCCAATGCGCCTTGTAAAAAAAATTTTTTTTTTCTCGAAGTGCAGAGAAATTGCCAGGTTCGTTATCAGGCCTAAAGAAAGACTCTTTTTCGATCGGTGCCGCTAGTCCAGCGGCAGAGCGCAAGACTAGTAACTCGCGGGATCCCAGGTTCGAGACCGTGGGCTCTGATAATTTTTTTAATTTTTTTTTTATTATTTTATTTATATATGTGTGTGTATATATAACATGTATTATGTTAAATAAATATTCGGCATACTAATAATGTCACACACTTTTCATGTTTCATAGTTGTTGTTTACAAAAACGGTTTTTCTACCTGCTGTGAACCGCTGGATGCTACCGTTAAAATATCGTTACAGAAAACGTTACGAGGGGGGGAGGGGGGAAGGCTTGTGTGTTCCTGTCAAAGATTCTAGAAGGTCGATTAGAAAATATATCTTACTTATATATTTATAATATATTTATTACATATTACATATTTATGCAGAAAATAATAAAGAGTAATAAATTAATAATAAAGAGTAATAAATTAAATAGATAGATAAAGAAATAATTACATAATAAATACACATAAAGAATTAAATAGATACATAAAAAAATAATTAGTTAAAAAAAATAAAAGAATAAATACATTTTTTGTTTATTTGTTACATTGCGCCGGATGATATAAATCATAAAAACATGCAAAACATAAATATTTTCCGCATACAGCACATTTAATAAAAACGCACGCATTACAATTACATTTTAACGAACGTATATCTTTAGGAAAGCAAATTTCATTAACATTTGAAAAAAATTTTCTTTCTGATATTAATTTTGACGCATACCATGCATATTGTATCATATTTACAAATACATCAGCGGAAAGTTGATGATGAATGAGAGAATGGATTTTTATAGCGTCTTCTCTCGCAGATAATTGCCGCTTATTTTGTAACACCTCTACAGAATTTTGCAGCTTTTTAATAAAGTTTTTAACTTGACGGAAAAAATAAACATCGCATGGTTGACAATATGGTGTGCAATGAGGAGGAATAATTTCGATAGTTGAATTGCAATTTCCATCATCATCGGTAAAAATACTATTAAAATGAGCCGAATCTGTTTGACCTCCCCATGAATCTAAAATAAGTAAAAATTCCTCTTTTTTACAATATTCCGTAAGAACATTTTTTACAAAACAAGTGAAATGATCTTTTGTTAATTTTCCGGATTTTGATGCCGTGACAAATACATTTCCGTAATTTTTAGCTAATTCTTCGACAGTGACCGAAACTCGAGGACCAAAAACTCCTTTAGGTTCTTGCATACAAAGAAACATTTTCGGAAGAAGTTTTCTAGAAGCGGTAATCGCATATTGTGCTGTATAACTATGTGTGATTTTATTAAAATCACCAAGAAAAACATCTATTATCTTTTGTCCTTTCTCAGCTAATGTTCTGCGTACATCAACATGATATTCGCAACCTGTCTGATCTGTATTAATAACAAAGTCAAGTTCAATACAGATGAAAATTTAAAATTCTTTTTGCGATCCGTTTCTGGAATTTTTCGGCTTCTTTTAATATTGTCGGTAAATCTAATGCATTTTTTGATTTTAAATAACGCGTTACTTTTCTTTGACGAATAGAATGGATTGTTTTAAATTTTGTAACCCAAGTATGCGATGTTGTAAAAGAAAACTCTGGTCCTTGGTACTGCATGGCAGCTTGAGAAGCCCACTGCTGTATAGTTCTTGTAAAAATAGGTTGCATCTGCTGTCGGGCTTCAACAAAACGATCGAAAGTCCATTTCTGAATCATGTCAAACTTTTCTTTTACTCCTCCACCTTGCTCGATTTGTATTTGCCATTTTTTCAAATCACTTTTGCTTTTAAGTGCACTCCCTCCATGTTTGTGGATTGTTTTTTAAACTCCAATTTGGATGTTCTCGAACCAAATTCAAGATTTTAATTTTTGTATCGATAGATATATAATCACTTCTTATTTTTTTAGATGCAGGAGGTTCAAATTCGTCTTCACTAGTTTCTATGCTTTGTGAAGAGCTCGCTTGTGAAGAGCTCGTGAAGCTCATATTTAATATTTCTGGCACTTTTTCAGAAGAAGAACTATAAGTTAACAGATATTCTACCTGATCTTCCGGAATATTTTCGTGAGATAGAAATAATTCCTCTGCTTCTTGAAAATCCCATTCCTTTAAAATTTCTATTATTGCTTTCGCAAATCTTTCTCCTAAAGCGGTTGCTTTATATGATGCAGATCCACTCGCAGGTCCTTTCACAATTTGCAGTTTTTCCAAAATTTGAGAACAAACTTGTAAACCATCTGTAATATCCTGTTGTTCGTAGGATTGCATGAATGCGTATTCGTCTTCTTCCCTGACTTCTTTATGGCCTCTGCTTGTGGATGGTTGCTCACTAATTTCTGATCTTGATTCCATCAAATAATCGAAGTTAAAATTATACACAGGCGAAATAATAAAGTTTAAAAGTACGAAAAAAAATGTCTTGCGTCTGACTACTAGCAGTTACAGAAGAAGACTGATTTTCTACGATCTTCTAGGATCTTTCGAGAGCCCTTCTAGAACTCTTATTGGACAGGATCACACATCCCTTCCCCCCTCCCCCCCTCGTAACGTTTTCTGTAACGATATTTTAACGGTAGCATCCAGCGGTTCACAGCAGGTAGAAAAACCGTTTTTGTAAACAACAACTATGAAACATGAAAAGTGTGTGACATTATTAGTATATCGAATATTTATTTAACATAATACATGTTATACATACACACACATATATAAATAAAATAATAAAAAAAAAATTAAAAAAATTATCAGAGCCCACGGTCTCGAACCTGGGATCCCGCGAGTTACTAGTCTTGCGCTCTGCCGCTGGACTAGCGGCACCGATCGAAAAAGAGTCTTTCTTTAGGCCTGATAACGAACCTGGCAATTTCTCTGCACTTCGAGAAAAAAAAAATTTTTTTTACAAGGCGCATTGGACGAAAAGCTCGAACACGGATCAACTTTTTTTCGATGTAGATTCACCACACCAAAGGAGATCAAAATCGGTGATGAGTCAACCGCGACCTCCCCTTGTAAGTATAAAATCAATACGTATAAAAAGAGATCGATTTATACCCTTTAAAATTCAAATACAATACATATGATATAACTAATTAATCAAATGAATAATTATATGAATGCTAGACATCTTTATTAACAGTATTATTAAGCAGCTGATAGTTGCATGAATAATCAAAATTATCAATAAAATCATTAATGAATATCCATGAAAATCCAAATACGAATATAAAGTATAAACCACTAACTACATATATAATATATGTGAAATACACACAATAAAGTTTCGTAAAACAAATATTTAAAAATAAAATATTTAATTCAACATCAGTATGTTGACGCCTTCTCAAATCAATGTAATAAATTTTAACAACCCAATTAGAACATTAAAAGAGTAAATTAAAATAATTAATATATATATATTAAAAACAATAATTATTATTCTACATGGACATTATTTAAATAAATGAAATCAAGAAAATAATTACTCATTCAAAGTTCAACATTTTAAATAATTAATTAAAATAAAATAAAAGACTTTTAATCATACGATCATTTTTGAATTAATGATTATCAAATATACTTATATATACATATAGACATCATAAGTAATGCAAAAGTTAAAACTAATAAATCAACAATAAAAGATTATAGAAAATAAAACCACTGAACAAATAATATACACGAATATAGCATATGGCAGTAACAAATTTTATAATTGAATTTTACTCTAATATAATCAACTAATTATGCAACAAAAAGTATTTTGGCATTAATTCAATTAAATATAACAAATTCAGTATTGCAAGAATAATAAGTTAATTAAATAACTAAATAATAATTTAAATCAATCTCACCTAAATATCAAATAAAATGTTTCTCGAAATAAAATATCTATATGTGGTATAGTCATCCATAATCCCAGCGCTGCTTAACTTCAAATAATGATACCTGAAAAATATTTAATAAAAGAATAATATTTGTTCATAAGCATACAAAAATACTATAAATAATAATAAAACGAACAAACAAATTAATTAATAACCAGATGAACATTAGCAAAATAAATAAAGAATTAAATAATAAATTCACATATATATAGAAAATTTAGAAAACTCAATATTAAAAACGAGACTATAATTGTACAAAAATAAATATATATATATATATATATATATATATACAATTAAATAAGAAAGTAAAAATTAATTAAATAAAATTTTATACTTAACTCTTTGTCCCATGCAGAATTATAAAAGCCTCTTAAAAGACGTTCAATGCCAACGTTGCGTATCTCGTTATCTTTCCTCTGGTATATATGATTTCATCCTATGACTTCACCCTCTGACTCAACGCGAGAACTGTAACAAAGAAATTATAAGTGAGAAATAATATTGGTCATATAGGAACACAATAAAAATTAATAAGTTACTAATTATCCATAAAATTTATTATTAACAGCAAAAAAATATACACCCGTGCATTCTAAATATTATTTTCAAAATAATAAATACATATATATATCGACAATAAAATAATTCAATAAGACAAATTAATAAACAACATACTTTATTAAAATCATTTATTAAATTATAATTAAATTTATTAAAAGTTATTTTTGATCTACAGACACTCATATAATAACCAGGTATAAAACCAAATAGTAAATAATTCATAAGTCTATTTCAAATATAAATAATAAAATAAATAAATTTAATAAAATAAAATCAACAATGAATAACTACAAATAATACAATAATATAAATTAAAGAAATCATTTAATAAATGTAAAATTTTATACTCACGCTTTATTATATAGAAAATATTCAAGGCCTCTTAAAGATCAACCTTTGCACATTCAGTAAGCATGACATTAATTGCATCACTCAGTTTGAAACACCACTCAAAACAATAGAATTATAAATGAGAGAAATAATAATATGACTATAATGCTAAAATATTATAAAATAATTAACAAATATGAATTAATAATGAAAAGAATATGAATGATTTAATAAATCGAGAAAACTAGTACAAAATTATATACAACAAAGCGTTACTTAATAAATATAAATCAAATAAGAAAATAATGAAATCATATGTAATAAATTAAATTATGATAATAATATTAATGTTAAAATCAAAAACACAAAGAATAAATAACTATATATGCACAAAATAAATATTAAATTTAATCTAATTAATTAAATGACAAAAATCAGCTGAAAGAAAATAATGAATAAATATATATACAAGTTTATATATATACATATATATAATATATATATAAACCTAATAATAATTAATACTTCAGCAGAAAATCTATTGCATGAATAATTCAGCATGCAAATTATAATACAGTCTATAAGCATTGTGCAAAAGAAAGGCACTCTTATCTCCCCTCATATTTTTCTGCGCCGACCGCCTTATCTCCCCCTTGATATGCGAACCAAGACAATAGGGAACTTCGAATAAAGAAATTAAAATAAGACTTTGAATTAATAAACTTCTCTTCACACGAAATAAAATTTATAACATTCATAATTACTAATATTTAGAATTTATAAAACTTCATGTAACATATCTATATATATACACTGATCAAAAGATATAATTCAAAATTTATTATTTAAACAATATAAGTCATTTTAATAATTTTAATAATATATATATATATATATGAATAATTAAAAGAATATTATTCCGTATGAATAAAATTATTAAGGACTATTAGAACGTCGTAAATAAATCCGGCGTATCGTCTTATCTCCCCTATTTCTTTGTTATCTCCCCTTTGAAATGCGACGTCTCAAGACCAAGCGCACTCGAAAATAATAGCACGAGAATAATAGCATGCATAAAGCTGTTCTCAATTTTATTAATGTTAATAAATAAAAATCTTAATTTATTTTCACGAATCAAATTTACATATACATAAATAATAAAGATGCAAAATATATGCATAGGAATATTATTAATAATTATTCAATTATTAAAGTTCATTAGCATTTATTACGTATACATTATAAATAATTCTTTTAAATAAATAAATTTATTAAATAAAAAGAATATATGCACACATACGTATATGCATATACATATATATATGTATATATATATATGTATCTTTATTAAAAGAATAAAATTATTGAAATAAAATTATTGCATGCAATTATTGAATGCGAAATTATAAAGTATAAGAATAGTATTTACCGAGTGACTCAATTATCTCCCCTATTGTTCTCTTATCTCCCCTTCATCCGGTGCAGCCGAGCTCCGAGCTTATCTCCCCTTCATCCGGTCGCCGCATTCCTTTCTTTGTCCGCTGCAACAGATTAAAATAATATTATAATTTCGAACTCCTAGCGTTAATAATTATTATTCTTCGTTATAAAATTATTATTTTATGACCAACAATTATTACTAACAATTTATAATTATATTATGCGATTAATCTTTTATAAAATTATGTTACACACATTATTTTTGTTAATAACAATGTAATTACAATGATTTGAAGCACCGGAATTTGACGATATTATTAATAATTATTTTTTATATTACTACACAATAGTTAATGATTACTTTTAAACAAAGCGTTTTACAAAGATTATTTATGTCTTAAATGATAGAGAAAAATTCACTGATTCAAAATATATAAGTATATATATTGCAAAAATTCTGGAAGCTAATAAATTATTGTAAAAAGACTTACCGTTATAACTATATGAACAATGTCTCGACGCACAAGCACAACTGACAGCTCCGCGGTCCCCCACTACGTACCGCGCGCCCACTACGTACCGCGCGCCCACTACGTCATAGCGCGCTTGAAGAAGAGAGACAGCGCTAGCGACTGAACAGCCAATGCGCTTCTCTCCCCACCTCCAACGCCTGCCTCTTACCATCTCCAACGCCTGGAACAGAAGTGGGAATCAACAGTATTTCAAGGAGTGAACCACAGCTCCCAGTGCAGATCCTCGCGACTGCTGCTCATGGTCTTCGCTGCTTAACGCCTTCAGTCAGTCTTGTGCGCACTTTTCATTCAGTCAGTCATTAGCAGTCGAGCTTACCGGACACATACATAATAAGAACTTAGTCGCGATTTTAATTTTTTCTTTTGAGACTTAGTCTCTAGATATAATAGAATTGTATAACATATAATATTCAAATAAAAGTGATTTTTACTCACCATCTTCGATCTTCTGCCAACTTCTTGAATCGCCCTGTCACTTCTCCAAATCTCCACCGAGGTAGAGCAATTTTGGGAAAGAACAGCGGTCCTCTCATACATCTGCGAATTCCATCAACCGGTAAGTAATAAAAATCAACAATCAATTAATTATTTCTTTAATAATTCAACTTTAATCTTGCATGACAACTCAACTATTCTTACTACTTTAATAATTTTTCCTGAACCATACCTTATCATTGCACAGACTTTTAGTTTTTCTTTGTGATTGAAATTCCAATTTCAACCGGTCCTCAGTAGTAAATACTTAGAGCGTAGCGCCGTTCTGGTCAGTCACTTGATGCGCATTGGGTAGCATACTACTCCTCTGCCGCTTTCATAAAGAGATTCTTTTGAAGAATTTCTTTATGGATTCTGAGCCGCTGTGACGGGACGTCTTGCACATCGATACTTGACCTCGAATGCAAAACTGGCTCTTAGAGGATCTGTCGAAATAATAGATTTTATGCACTGGCTTACAATTTAATTATTAAAATATTCAATTAATTTTATACTTACTTAATATAAGCCAGCCGCCTTTATTTTTATGTCATTAAGTGACATAGTCTGTATCCATATATCCCTTCCTGTCTAGACACTTCTGATCGAATCTGAAAATTTTAAACACAAATTAATAATTCATAATTATCATTCAATATATTTATATACACATTTTAACAATCTTAATACGGAACATATGCTTTTAAAACTCTATTTCACTGGTTCAATATTTAATTCATATTTTTACTATATTATTTTAAATCTTTAATATTTTATCTTACCCTAATTATTTTCAATACTTTGTCTTCCGAATATTTTACAGACTATATTTTTCAAACTCAACTATACTCTCATATTCTTATTAAATCAAATATCCAACTCATTTATTTTATTTTATTTTCTTAACAGGACATACACACTGAGAGTGTATATTTCTATCTTTTATTAATCTAAAATTACTACATCATCGTAAGTAACTATCATACTTAACAAATTATCATTAACACGTACATTTCCATACTAAAATGAACCACCTTTGTAGATGGTAAATTCACGTAGAGTTGATCAGATAACCAATAGAGTTTACTCAATTCGAGAAGGACGCGTCCGTAGGCGTGAACAGATTCGCCAACGATTTATCAGGAGTGGCGTAACCATTCCTCGCCAACTTTTCGTAGATGTCGATGACATCCCTATAGAAATCGAAACCGCAATCAATAACCACGAGGAATCAGAATTCGAGTTATCATTCGCACCTCTCTCCCTGGATCCGTCGGACATTCCAGAAAATCACGAGCACGACCCCATTGAGGAACCTAGCAACGAACTTAACAAAGACATAGCAGAAATCAATTCTGACAATCTTAGTGAATGCTCCACGGTCATCCTTGATGAAGTAACTTCGGAAATTTTATTCAGCGCCTGGGAAGAGAATGCTGAAATTCACTCGTCAAGAAATATAAACATACAAATCTCACCGCCATCTACTCCTCAAGACCCTATCTTCTTCTGTATTATCACCCTTGTGGCCTGGTTACATGCCACCGAGTTACTCCCCATTGACTCTCGAAGACATCGAAGAGTTTGAAAGGTCAAATTTACAACAAGAAGTCGAGCCCTTATTCTCAGACGAAGAAGAAGCTAACATGCTCGCCGATGAATACGCAAGCGCCTTAATCGAATCACTCGATAGGTCCATTGCTGAAAACGAGGAATAAAATCCCTAAACTATATCAATAAATTTCTACGTATGAAAAAATAATCTATACACATAAATATATATACCACAAATGTATTTATTAAATTGTTAATAATAAAAATATAAACATATTATATATTTCCAAGAACAAATCGAGTCAGGTTCAATTTACCTAGAGTTTATTTCCAGTCGTCAATCCTCTCACATAAAGAAGCGAAGTACTCTATCTCTCGGCGTCCCGGGGTATAGCCAGCTTAGCAGGTTGCCCCTAGAAAACAAATTGAGAGATAACCTGTGATCGAATGAAATAAAATTTAGTTAGCCTAAATTAGAGTTGGAGACGTAACACTATTTTGAAAAAAAAGCGTTTAATTCACGTTAGTATGTCGCGTAGGCGTGCGTTATCCGGATTAAAAGCATTCATTTCTGGTTTATTCAGTAGTTCGCATCATCGCATGCTATGTTGAAAAAAAGCGTTTAATTCACGCTAGTACGTCGCACAGGCGTGCGTTATCCGGATTAAAAGCATTCATTTCTACTTAGTTCAATACTTCGGATCATCGAATGCTATCTTGAAAAAAAGTGTTTAATTCACGTTAGTACGTCGCACAGGCGTGCGTTATCCGGATTAAAAGCATTCATTTCTACTTAGTTCAATACTTTGAATCATCGCATGCTATCTTTAAAAATAGCGTTTAATTCACGTTAGTACGTCGCATAGGCGTGCGTTATCCGGATTAAAAGCATTCATTTATATTTAGTTCAGTACTTCGCATCATCGAATGCTATCTTGAAAAAAATTGTTTAATTCACGTTAGTACGTCGCATAGGCGTGCGTTATCCGGATTAAAAGCATTCATTTCTACATAGTTCAGTACGTCGCATCATCGAATGCTAGCGTGAAAAAAAGTGTTTAATTCACGTTAGTACGTCGCACAGGCGTGCGTTATCCGGATTAAAAGCATTCATTTCTGGTTTATTCAGTAGTTCACATCATCACATGCTATCTTGAAAAAAAGCGTTTAATTCAAGTTAATACGACGTATAGGCGTGCGTTATCCGGATTAATAGAATTCATTTCAACTTAGTTCAGTACTTCGCATCATCGAATGCTATCTTGAAAAAAAGCGTTTAATTCACGTTAGTACGTCGCACAGGGGTGCGTTATCCCGATTAAAAGCTTTCATTTCTACTTAATTCAGTACTTCGCATCATCGAATGCTATCTTGAAAAAAAGTATTTAATTCACGTTAATACGTCGCATAGGCGTGCGTTATCCGCATTAAAAGCATTCATTTCTGGTTTATTCAGTAGTTCGCATCATCACATGCTATCTTGAAAAAAAGCGTTTAATTCACGTTAGTACGTCGCACAGGCGTGCGTTATCCGGATTAAAAACATTCATTTCTACTTAGTTCAATACTTCGGATCATCGAATGCTATCTTGAAAAAAAGTGTTTAATTCACGTTAGTACGTCGCACAGGCGTGCGTTATCCGGATTAAAAGCATTCATTTCTACTTAGTTCAATACTTTGAATCATCGCATGCTATCTTTAAAAATAGCGTTTAATTCACGTTAGTACGTCGCACAGGCGTGCGTTATACGGATTAAAAACGTTCATTTAAACTTAGTTCAGTACTTCGCATCATCGAATGCTATCTTGAAAAAAAGCGTTTAATTCACGTTAGTACGTCGCACGGGCGTGCGTTATCCCGTTTAAAAGCATTTATTTCTACTTAATTCAGTACTTCGCATCATCGAATGCTATCTTGAAAAAAAGTGTTTAATTCACGTTAGTACGTCGCATAGGCGTGCGTTATCCGGAATAAGAGCATTCTTTTTACGTAGTTCAGTACTTCGAATCATCGCATGCTATCTTTAAAAATAGCATTCAATTCACGTTCGTACGTCGCATAGGCGTGCGTTATCCGGATTAAAAGCATCCATTTTAACTTAGTTCAGTACTTCGCATCATCGCATGCAATCTTTAAAAATAGCGTTCAATTCACGTTAGTACGTCGCATAGGCGTGCGTTATCCGCATTAAAAGCATTCATTTCTGCTTAATTCAGTACTTCGCATCATCGAATGCTATCTGGAAAAAAAGTGTTTAATTCACGTTAGTTCGTCGCATAGGCGTGCGTTATCCGGATTAAAAGCATTCATTTCTGGTTTATTCAGTTCGCATCATCGCATGCTATCTTGAAATAAAGCGTTTAATTCAAGTTAATACGACATATAGGCGTGCGTTATCCGGATTAATAGCATTCATTTCAACTTAGTTCAGTACTTCGCATTGTTACGTCCCGCAATGAAAAATTTTCAAAATCTTTATATTACACTATATCGCATATTAAAATTCCAAAACTATATCTATATCATAATCTTTACCTACTATTGTTATATAATAACGTCTATATATATATATCTGTCCCTCGCTGACAGCATATGTGTAGTACACTCATTGAAAGTCGCTACAGAATACCTGAAAATTATAGAAATATCAATAAAATGTCACAATATTATCATATCGTTATTACTCTATATAAAATTCCGTTATACTAGTGGAACTAACCGTAAAACCAGGAATAGCAAATATATTTAAATATATATATATATATATATAGACAAAATCTAACAAAATGAACCTAACCGTTATCATCGGAAACTTATTGAATAAACTTTAATTAAAAATATTGAAAATCTTAAAGCCATAATAATGTAAAGAATTTCAAATCTAGAATATATATATATATTTACAAATATCTTTCATTATTCAAACAATCAATCGTAACGAAACAGATTCGATAACGATTCATTTTGTTAACAAAAAAACCACAATAGATGAAATAACAAAAAAAAAAACAATATATGAAAGAAAAGAAAAAGAAAATATATATACTTACGTAGAATAGATTTAAGTTCTAGTTAAGGTATCGTAAAGTGTAAGATCAATTATCCTTCCGATAAGTATATATAATCCGCACTCTTCAAATAGTTAGAATATTTTCCGCCTTCATACGCGTATACTCGTACATAGATTCCCAATTTTAAGAATCTGTAAAGAAAACCCATCGATATAAGCCAAATCTAATAATCTCATATTTTCCAGTAGAGACAAGAAACACTCTTATAAAGTAAGAATCAAAACCCTCAACGATTAGCATTAATGGAATTGCTCCACAAACCCCTTTTAAATAATTATTAACAATATAACCTTAAGGACCTAACCATATAAAAGGAGACGCAAAGACTTGATTTATAAGCAAAAATGCTTAATACAAATAATTAATAAAATAAACTCTGCACAAAAACTAAATAAAATCGTCTTTACAATAGTGACATATATATATATTCATATAAAGCCACTCAGTAAAAATACGTACTCATTACATTACGAACAAATAACCGAGAACAAACGTACAATACGTTCAAAAGAAAAATTATAACTCTTATACATGACACTTCTAATAATAAACTCTAATACCATGACCAACAGATTTGTTGAAAATAAGATTACATTTTTAAACAAGCATAAATTACCGTAAAATGACCGCCTCTTAATATATAACATATATATCTGAAATTTTGTGTCTAACATCTCCATTACTATTTAGGAGAACTATAAGACTCAAATATTACTCAAAATATACATACGCTACCCACATATATATATCTGATCATGATTAATTCTATTACATATATTGAAATAAAATCGCTATATTGATCCTACTAACCTAATTATTAAATGAGACATACACCAAACGGAACAACAAAATGTACCTGTTGATCATCAACAAAATTTATAAATATAATGACTTAAAATTCAAGAGAATAAATTAAATAAAATTAAAATCCGTATCTGTTTCTATTTGATCTGTCGGATAAATAAAAGTCCCCCAACTATTCTTTATGACATACAGAATTTATTAAATAAACATAGCATGTGCTAACCAGAAATTAATAAGAGTTTTTTTTTTTCAATGAAATAAAATTGATTTATAAACCATTTTGTTGAACCAAAAGAATAAATAAAATATAATAATAATAAGAACGTCTATGCTTATATATATCGTTGGAATCTTGTAGCATAATCATGGGCTTGAAACATCCTCTCTCTTTTTTCCACGTAAACTCTCTCTAAATGTAGATCTTCACCACTAGAAACCTGAAAGAACACGTAATTAATAAGAAGTCTATATACAATTTCTTATAAAATAATTGAAGAGGATAATGACCCTCCAAGAATATATAGCATCAAGAATATAACCAATTCACNCTTCAACTTCTGCGTTCCTCTCGACACGTTGCTAGGTTTCTGCGAGGATTACAGGCGCGTCGTCATCAACGCGCGTCAACGAGCTGATTCTGATAAGAGGCGAAACGACAACAATTGTCTATATCGCGCGAGGAATTCGAGCCGAGAGTCGAGCTCGGAAGATACAGTGGCGGCGTGCCGCACGTGGTGCTGAATGACGTCAACAAATTATCGCTGTTGCGCACGTTGGACAGCGGCAGATATCTGAGCGCGCCCTTTCGCTCGTGGGATCTCTACGAGTTTCCGCTCCTGCAGAGCACGACCAAACACTCGTGGGCCGTAAAAGCGGCACACGCAGCTCGAGAAACGCGTTACGTCATCTTCCGCGTTTCAGACCGGAAAGAAGAACGTTGCGCAGGACGCTTCCAGATTCGCGCGTGCAATCTGACAACCGTAAAGTTGTATCTCAATTCCGACTTCTATCCGTACGACGATATGATTTGGACTTACGACAAGACAAAATCGCGTACTGTACGACGCCTACGCGAGATTTCGACGAACGTATTACGGATCCGCGAGCGACGAGACGCTCCTGACCATGAACAAATTTCTATAACTGCGGCCAGCTCGCAGTAGATAGATTGTTCCCGCCAAAACGAAGCGATTAAGAGCGCCACTGTGGACGTTCGTCTAGAATTCGACTGCAAGGACAACGTTCCTTCTAACACCACGGCGTACTGTCTAATCATTCACGATCGCGTGGTGGAGTACATCCGTTGACAGAACGTCGTGCGTAAGATCCTGTAAGACGACGTGTCGACGGGGGGGGGAGAGAGGAACTCGAAACCGCGAAGATATCGGGGGGGGGGGAGAGACGCGAATAAACGTCAGTATCTCGCGACGATGACCGCGACGACGTTCGCGAGCGATATCGCCCCGCCGATCTTCATAGATCTGCAGGGTTTCGTCGTCAACGAGCGATTCGTGACGAAGGAGATGGGATACTCGCGAACGGCAGAGATCTGACGCATCACGTTTTTCGCGCGCCGATGTCGTGGAATCTGCTGACGAAGAGCGAGAAGTCGCAGGCCTGTTGGCTGACTCTCAATCACCACGAATTTCACTGGACCGACGGACACGTGGAGTATAGGCACGCGAAACAGTTCGCGACGCGATATATCGCGCGTCGAGGGATCTCGCGTCGAACGCCGCGGTGACGATCTACGTCAAGGTCTCGAGAAGAAAGGTGGCTGACCGACATCGCGGGAGAGGTCGCGGAACAGCTCGACCTGACGATGGAGACCATCGACGCGGATTACGAGGATATCGGACCCCTTCGAACGCTAGCCCGCCACTCGCGTCTATCGTTGCGGCTATCACTCGAAGAATTGCGCCTTGGAAAACGTGTGCAAACTGCACGACTGGTGGTTGGAGAGAGCGACTCAATTGCGCGACATGTGAACGGAGACGCGTCGTAGATTAGTCTTACGCGTACTCTTATCGACGACTTATCACCCTGCCTAAAAGTATTATTAATACTTAGAAAGATACTATTAATACTAAGAAAAAAATAATATTCAAATAATATTAATACTAAGAAAAAAATAATATTCAAATAATATTAATACTAAGAATATTAAAATAATACTACGAATATTAATACTAAATATTAAAATAATAATAATACTACGATATTAATACTAAGAATTAAAATATAATACTACGAATATTAATAATATTAAGATAATATTAAAATAATGTTAAGATAATATTAAAATAACGTTAAAATAATGTTAATCAGCGAATAAACTCGTATCGCGCGTACGCGGTCGAACGTTATGTATTTTCCGGCACTTCCTCCGGAGCAATCGAGAATTTATCGCGCCTCATTAAATTAAATTACCGCGTTCATATCGCTTTAGATTACGGCTTTAGCATTAGCATTCGACGGAATCACAAAGACTCGGCGATAGCGATATCGCAGGTATAAATTAGCGCCGAGAGACCGTTTTTTCCTCAGAATGAGTCTCGCGATCTCGTCGTTGAGTGCGTCCGATATCGCGAGTGTTCCTAACGTATCCAGCATTCATTCTTGGAGTTATTTTTTTTTCACGCGAACGACGATGAGCGGCGACGAAATCTCGCGATTGCGAAGGATGCTTCGCGAATGCACGTTCACGCCGTGGATGTGCCTGTGGAAGATAAAGTACATCAGAAATCTCATGGATGCGATCCTCAATATAGCCGTAACGTGGAACGTAAGTACTCGTTCGTCTCTTTATTCTTTCGCTCTTCTTCGAGGAAAAAATACTACGTATATATTTTTTTTCACAGTTCGAGAATGAGGTTGAGATCTATGGATTCGTCAACATACGTCGCCGACATTGGATACGACAGGCGAGACTGAAGCAACGGCGATTCTTAAACTCCTTATGGTGCGACCGGCCGTCCTATAGAGAATGGGAGAGGCGCTCCCCTGATATCTACGCCGACATCTTTCGACTGAGAAGATTGTTCGACATGGAGCCGCTCGTCTCGGATCGCGCGTTTAAAACCGAGGATTTCTGCGACGACGATTCCCCTGTGGAGATATGGTACTGCGACGCGAGCTCGCTCGAGGAAACGAGCTCCGTCCGTACGGAGGACGAAAGATTTTAACCGAGGTACCCCGATCTCTTCTGGTATAACGCGCCGTTCTTTCCTTTCGCGTCTCTCCATACGTATTATTATCATTAATACGCAGCTTTTACGTATTTCAGACGTCTCGTCGATCTCGACGTCTCGTCGAAGAACGGCGCCGAAGGATGGCGTCGAAGAACGGCGCCGAAGGACGGCGCCGAAGGACGGAGTTGAAGACTATGCATTATTGAAGTAGACTACTATCGCATGCAAAGTTATCCCTTAAGATTGATCTTCGTTCGCGTCGCCTCCCTTCCTCTCGCGCGCGTCGAAACTCATCGTCGCTCGCGCGAACTGAGCTCATTCCGTCGATCGGACTCACCGCGTCTTCGCGAAAGATTCGTCGTCGTTGTCGTCGTCGTCGTCGTTGTGATTGCAGTCGTAATTTTATCCCCCCCATATTCATATATTCCATTATGCCGGGGGGAGGTATTTACGATCGACTCGTAAATACCTATCCAGTTAATCCGAGTTTAAGTAGCGAATGGACCAATCAGGACCCAGTTTAACGTATTAAACTCCGATTAACTCGAGTCGTGGAACCGGGTCTTACAGCGGTATTTATGGGTTATTTATGGTCGATTCCTAGGTCATTTACGGTTCTCTTACGGTTCCTATGGTTCTTACGGTTCTCACGGTTCTTACGGTTCTTACGGTTCTTATGGTTCTTATGCTTCCTATGGTTCTTACGGTTCTTACGGTTCTTACGGTTCTTACGGTTCTTATGCTTCCTATGGTTCTTATGGTTCCTACGGTTCTTACGATTCTTACGGTTCTCACGGTTCTTACGGTTCTTACGGTTCATTCACGAATGAACCCCGCGATCGTTTCGCCTCGTTCGGGCGCGGTTATACGGGTAAGCGCGAGGCTCGAGATCGCGATACGTTCATTCGTGAATCATGTTTTTGCAGCTACTTTATTTTTAAATGGTCGTTCGATACGAGCTCAAACGGGCATGTTTTTTTTTTCGTAAGACCGTTTATTCGCGTCGTTCCCGAGAGCATTAAGAAGCAGCTCTTCGCACTCCGTATCGGTTCGCAGGTCGTTCCCTAAGAGATATTCGAGTGGATCGCTCAAAATGGGTCCACCCCTTATATAATAGTCGTACATTTCAATCGTATAAGTTTAACAATGGTACATCGTAATCGTCGTGTCGCATCCATCGTCGATAGTCGCACGATTCAGCGAAGGAGAACTCGAAGACCCTCCGCGTTCTCTCGAACATTAGAATGTTCCAATATAATGTTGTAATATAAGGTTCGCCGACTACTTCGAGTTCCTCCCCCGCAAGCTCGCGTATAGGCCGTGTAATTACTTCATTATGTTAAACGTTATACTAAGCGTTATACTAAGCGTTATAACCCTGTCGGCATTTATACAAACACCTCGTAAAGCGATACGCTACATTCACCTCCTTGTCCTCCGACAAGTATCGCGAAACTAATATACACGCGCGTATCGCGTGCTTCGATATCGCGTCGAATGGTTCGATTTTACGTTCGAACAAACATGTGTAAAAAAAAGAAGCGAAAGACACGACAAGGCGCGCGTCTAAGCGATATCTTTGCGAATCGTAGATCGCGCGTATTTTTTGTACGAATGAGGAATAATTTTTTGTACGAATAAAAAATCATTTTTTGCACGAATAAAGAGTCGTTTCTTTTCGATCACCTCTCTAGCGCGTCCCGGAGTATCTCTCCTATTCCTTTTCTATTTTTTTTTTTGTCATCGTGTTTCTTTTTTTTAAAAAAAAAGTTCGCTCTCTCGATCATCCTTCTCGCGCGTCCGAGCGTACGTACCCTCCCCTCCCCTGGCCTCCTCCTTCTCCCTCGTACTCGCGCTTTCTCGCGTTCCGGAGAACGACGACGCATCGCCGAAGGACGCGCGCGCGCGATAGTTCGCCACCGTCCCGACCCCCGCGCGTCTCGCACGAGCCATGACGCGCGTCGCGTTATCGCTCGCGCTGACGATATCCCTGCTCGCGGCCGTCGCGGCGACGTCGACCTACGATGACGTCGCGGAGGCGTCCCGTTATCTTCGAACCTACGGCTTTCTGGAGAACGAGGAGAATCATCAGCAGTCGTCGCTACTGGACAACGCGACCGCCCTGAGCGAAGCGCTGTCGTTGTTTCAGGAATACTACTACGAATCTGCCGGGAAACGGCGTTCTGACCGTGGAAACGATTCGCGTCATGCGCAGGCCGCGATGCGGCGTCGCGGACATTCGCGCCTACAGCCCGTTGACGAGAAAGTGGCCGAGGGCGCATCTCACGTGGAACTTCAAACTAGCGAACAGAGATACTCTGCGCACGACTCAGAGCGCGTTCGTTCTGTGGTCCGAGCAATCCGCTCTGACGTTCTCGCGCGACTCGCTGCGCCCCGATATACTGATATCCTATCAATCCGGCGCTCACGCGTACGAGAACAGCGACAACGGGGGCTCGTGCCCGTCGCCGTTCGCGGGACCGGGATCGGTCGTCGCTCACGCGTTCTTTCCGACGGGAGAGCCCGATCAGATGACCGAGGTGCACGTCGACGAGACGGAGCCGTGGCACATCACGCTGACCAAGCCCTCGTCGGACAGGCTGTATCTCCTTCAGACGCTGACGCACGAGATCGGTCACACTCTGGGTCTGACTCACAGTACGAGGGATGACTCGGTCATGTACGCGTACACGCCTTCGAAGGAAAGGCGATATCCGCTCAGGCTGAGCGTAGAGGACGTCGTAAACGTGCGAAATCTCTACGGATCGAGAGAGACGACGACTCCTAGGATCGTCGACGTCACTCGACCGACGACCGCGGCGACGACCGCGACGACGACGACGAGAACGACTACGACGACGATGGCCTCGAGGACGACGACGGCGGCCGCGGCTCAGCCGACGACCGCGAGAACGGTCGAGCCGCCGCTCGTTCCCTCCGATACCACGGATCTATGCGCCTTGAAGCGCGTAGACGGAGCGCTAATCATGAATCGTCGCCTGTACGTCGCGCGTAAACGCAACGTGTGGCCCGTCGATATGAGGGAGAGACGCTACGGAGCGCCCTTCTCGTTCGCCGACTACTTTAAATTCCTCCCCCGCAATCTCACTCGCGTATCGGCCGTGTATCAGAGACCGTCGGGCGATATCGCGATATTCGTCGGCGACTACGTCTACCTCGCCGATTCGAATTTTCATCTTAAAGCGGGATGGCCTAGATCCGTCGAATACGTCGGATTTCCCCGCGACGCTAGGATAAACGCCGCGATAAACACGCACGCCGGGCGCAGTTACGTCATATACAACGACGATAAGATAGCCGAGATAAACGACTGCGCGATGACCGTCGCGAGGCACGGCGCTCTGCGGGACACGTTTTCCGGGATACCACCCGCGATAACGGCCGCCTTCCGTCACGTCGACGGTAATCTCTATTTTCTGAAGAAACGCGACTATTACGCGTACAGCGAGTTCCTCGACGCGATAATCTCGGCCGGTCCCTTCGATCTTAGCATACTGGGAATAGAATGCCCAGCCGATGGCATTCTGCATCGATTGAGCGAACTCGTCTCCAAGCTGTATCGCCTGGAATACGTGTCCTTCGAAAGACCGCGCAACGGCGGCGACGACGACGACGACGACGATGACTAAGATCAGGAAATCCTGAAACCTAACGTTAAGATTACATTTAATATGCTGTTCTAAACCGCTGTTCTAAACCGCTTCCGCTGCATTAATCAACACGCGCGTCGAGAATAAAGATTTCGCGACGACGATCGAGATCGCATCGTATATATAAGACGCGTCTCGATCGTTGCGCGCGACATTTCCAACGATACTCGCGATTAACGCGCGTTCGATTCTCAACGGACGTCTACGACGAATCTCTCTACGACGCCGTCGCCACCGCAGTGTCTTCCTACAAACATCGAAGCCCTGTTCGCGAGACCGATCATGTTCGCCGGACTAGGACAGGAGTATCGCAGAGTGTTCGGGGACTCGTCCTCGACGCCCGCGACTCCGTCGGCGCCGCCGATGACGGGCCCCTTCGTCGTCCCGTCTAATCATCGAGACGATTACGCGGCTTCCGCCAAGGACGAGGATACCACCCGCGATCGTTCGGACATTCCGCCCGTGATCAAGAAAGCACGACTGTACACCGAGGACGAGTGAGTACGCGCGAGTCACCTCGCCCGAGCGCTCTCGATCTCCGCCTCGATCGGCTATTTCTCCATAATAACGTCGTCTTTTTTACAGATGGAATAGAAACTGGCTGTTCAAACGCGAGATCAATTTCGCGAGACATCCGATTCGAATACTAGGAAGACGATATCCTCTGACCAAGACGGCGTACAAATATATCGACATCGCCGTAGCCGTGAAGCGCGAATCTCGAGTCGACATCGTCCTAGGAGACTGCCACGGAAAGGAGATATCTCTGACGCCCGACATGTGGAAGGATCTGCTCGCTCTGCGCAACGATATACTGCCGTATTTCGAGAACGAATTGGACGAGGCTGTCGCGCGCCCTCCGACGTCCATAATCGTCGGAACCGTGACGCTTCGATTCGGCAAGATAAACAATCTGAAGACTCTGCGCTTCGAGACGCCGAAGAATCGCATCGCTCTGTCGCAATCCACCGTGAAGGCGCTGTTCGTTCTCGAGCTGTGCGTCAATCGCATCATCGCGTCGTTGACCGGCGTATTCGAGACCGTGGACGCCAAGTTATCGCGTTTTCTAGATATCGCGACGGAGACCGACCACCCCGGCGATATTCCCGAAGCGATTCGCCGGCACGAGCACTTCAACGCGAACGATCTGATCGACTGCGAGTTGCACGCTCTGCTGTTCGGACTCTATCACAATTTGTAAGACGAAACGATCGCGAGTACCGACGTTATTCTCGACGTACACATGTATCTACGCGTGTTACTTCGCGACGTAATAAATAAACGAATAACTAAATAAATAAATTGTACGCGTAATTTATTATCTCTCTCTCCTAGATTTACGTCGCCTTCGTCTCTCCTCGCTTCGCGAAGAATTCCCTCCTCCTCCTCCTGCTCGAAATAAATCTAATATACATCGTACATTATACATCGTATAAAATAATATTTTGTATAAAATCGTACGTTATATAAATTTTACGTTGTATCTCTTCCAGGCCTGCGTCGAATACATCCGCTCTATTATTAACGCCTTATCTCGCGCGACGCGCCCGACGCCGGGGCGATCGCCGCTTATCGCGCGCGCCTAGCGCGCCGCGTCCAGAGACGCTCCGACGCGCCGTAACCAGGGACGCGCGCCCGCCGTAACCAGGGACGCGCGCTCTCCCCCCCCCTCTTCCTCGCTCTAGCGCGAACCGCGCTCCCCCTCGCCCCCGCCGCCCCCTCGCCATACCCTCCGTCCGCTCCCCCCTCGCCCTGCCGCCCTCCCGCCGCCGCGACGTCACGACCCTCCGTTTACCCACCCGACGGCGAGCGGCTCCCCTCGCCCTACCTACCCCTCCTGCTCACCCGCGCCGCCGTCACCCTGCCCCTCAGATATCTTTCTATCTCTCTCGCTCTACGAGACCTCTCTCTCGCACCCGTGGAAAAAGTGGGTTAGAATCGACCTATTCTCCCTACTTTTCAGATACATCAATTTCTCGAACTGCTTTATCACCAAGATCTTTAAAATCTTGCATTGCTTCACCAGCCTCTATATTTTGAACACCTATCGGATTTTCAGGATCATCCTGAAACTGTTGTTTTTGTAAATCGTCGTCTAGTCATTGCTGAACTAACTGTTTTGCGGTTTCAAATGCTTTTTGCAATTCTTCTAATTTTTCATGATATCACAACGCTTCTACAAGATGCAGTTTTTCTTTGTGAAACGATTCGGTATAAGTATCGTCTCCGTTTCTAAGATCTTCTAATTTTCGCCATTTAAACATAAGCAATAACGAAAAGAAATAATTTTCTGGTTGTGTATTAACATTAACTTTATAATGATCAATAAGATATCCACGCTGTTGTCGCTTAAGATATTTACCATTATCTATTTTATAATACTCAACATACTTATTTTTCGGTTTGATCTTCGAGATAACATACCACTGTGCAAATTCATAAAGAGACATATTTTCTAATTCATTTGGTCTATATGGATAAAGATCATCTACTAAAGATGGATAAAATATATCTATAAATTCAGGATCAAGAGCTTCAATTTCCTTGCAGTTTTTTATTCTTTTACGTCGTATTTGGTTAACATCTAACCATTTGATAGTTGTATTTCGATCAGTTTCATACAAAGGAATACTTAACAATGTATCAGCAGCTTCTAGAGCTCCACATTCTCTATTATTCATAAATCGCAAACCCATATTCCAAAGACGATTTGCCAATGATTTGTTCTTAATATTTTCAATATTAAGAACAGAATCAGACAACTCACATTTTCCCGCTTTATTTATATATTTAGTAATGTACTAAGTAAGAAGCGAAGATTTTTCACCAATAAATTGTATATCCATATTACCTTCCCATGCAGTAAAAAGAACAGGATTATAATCATTAATATTAACTTCATTATCCGTTCGAGGAAGATCATAAAGTCTACTTTTATGTTTCAATTGTTTTCTACCTGCTATCGAAGTTGCCACATCTCTCATATTGAAAGTTTCAGTAACGGGACGAGGAAATCCAAAACGACATCGACGAATAACTTTACGTCCTACTTTTTTAGAGCGAAGACAATAATCGTTATGTTTATGTCGCTAATGCGTATCAACACGTTTATACAATAATGGTGAAATATTTTCATCTGGCATTTTGCAGCTTATATATTGTAAAATAAATTTGGAGACTTCTTCAATAGTAGATTCACCAAAAATCGGTGCATTTTTAATCCAAATTAATAAGTGGAAATGTTGTATACCTCTACCTTGGTATTCTCGTCGTCAAAAATAGTGCGTTACTTCTCCAATTGGATGATCTTTGGAGCTAATGAAGTCAAGCATTGCCCGAAATTTATTATCGAGAAACCTGGACGTTGATACAGGATCTTTAACAACAAGTACGCTAACAGGTAAAGAAGCATCATGCCATCCATTTACTTCACGAATATATTCACCTAAATCTTCCCATAACCATTCACTCGGACTTAGTGTTAAAAACCATGTCATAGGTCCGTAATGTTGCGTCATACACCTTAAATTACTTCTCGGTTTACGCCAATATTGTTCCGTATTTCGAAGTGTGGAAAATATTGTTGTTAGATCAGATTCCAACTGTTCTTTTGACATTGCTTCTAAATACTCTGCAGCCGTATAACGAACTTGAGGATTAGTTACATTCAATTTATGATAAATTCCACGGTTTAACTGACGCATATTTGCATTATTCAACAAATAAAATAAGTATTGTTGATTTAATCTGTACTGTGGATGTTTAGATGTCAAACGACATTTAATAAATTCATGATCATGAAGTTTAACTTCTCTAATCTCATGTTGTCTATTAATACCAAAAGGGTATAAATCTGGAAAACACATTAAATCTAAATCTTTTTCACGATTATCCAAAGGCGCATTCTGAATTTTTATCATTTGATACAAGTCTGTCGAAGTTTTATTTGCTTTCTTTTCATATAAAGGATAAATAGTATATAGTTCATAATAGCCGTCATTTTCATCAGTAATTTGAATTAACATTGCCTTCTGCTGATCGTCTAATGTAATTTTTACATCATTTTTCATCTCTTCTACCAGATTATTTAATGACTCATTGTCAGATTCGTCACCTAATGTCGCCTCTGTCTCTTCCATTTGAAACTCTGAACTTTTTAATTGTTCTAAAATGTTTAATTCATTAAGATCATTTGGCAGTATAATTTGGGAGTATAAAGCATTGTTGCGCTTTAACCACGTTAAAGCGTCAAATATTTTTTTAACATCAATCATCTCTTCCCAAATAATCTTTGATTTGGTCGGAATACCTCTAACTAAAATATATAATTCGTTATTAATATTTATTGGGTCAGTATTCAAACATAATTTATTCAACGTCTCCTGTAACGGAAGTGGTAAATGAAATGTTGTACCTTTAACTTTTTGTACCATTTGTCTTTGAGGCAACTTTTTATTAATAACAGTTCCCATTTTAACGACAGTTTGAAACGCTTTAGCTCTCTGTATAATCATTTCAAACGTATTAAGAGATGATATTATATCTGTATATCATTTTCAAACGTATTAAGAGATGATATTATTTTGGGCACATCATTTGTAAGGAGATTATTCAAGATGCAATACGCAGGCATTAAGCCTTTACGAAATTTCCCTGCACAATAAATACATATATATTGCGCATTATTTTCTTGTTGTTGTATATGTGTCATTAAACTTCTCCAACTTTGAATATTTATTTGTTCTCGAAGAATATTGACTTCAGAAACATTTCTCTTATAACAATTTTTCGCATGATACGCAAGCATGCCGTGGTGTGTCTGTTGAGCGCTTAACCCAGGCCTTAAATGCTTGATGATATTTAGAAATAATATCATCATCGCTCAGAATTGTATCTGCCTGTTGATGTTTGTACATATCTGCTTTTTCTTGTGCAGAAGTTACAATTTCATTTAATGTGTTTAAATCAGCATGAGTTAATGCTTCATCCAGATTATCCATCTTTCGATGGAAAGTCTGTAAGCTGATAAATTAAACGCTTAATATATCTTACTCGTGGAAAATGTGGCGATAATAGTTGAATTGGAAGAAACATTCCTTCGCAAAGTGTGAAATCTATATGGCAGCTACGCGTATGGCCCAATTTTTCATTTGAAATTTTCATAGTACATTTATGAATATTTTCTATCAATTTGGGTACATTCTTTAAAGTACATGTATTTATAGTTTCGAGAAATTTCTGATAATGATTAATTAAAAATGGATCGTCAGTTTTACATGAAGTATTGCACGACCACGATTTTTTGCTTCTATTTCTATCAACGGTAATATATTTATTACTTGTAATAATATATTTATTACTTCTGCATTCATTGCCAAAGGTTCCAATACAGTTTTTATTAACAGTAGATTTGCTACTTTCTCTTCTGCATTCATTACCAAAGTTTCCTTTGAAGTTATATGACGATATGTAGAATCAATAAAATAGTTTACAGATGAGGCTGTATGGCTAGATTCACCACATAACGCATCTAATTTTTCTTCAATTGTAGAACATTTTGTGATTTGAGTCAAACTTGCTTCTGTTTTCTTTTTAATCAAAGCTAACATTTTGTAGATATTACGAATATGACTTCTTCTAACATGCATACACCAACGTACGATTTTTTCGGCTTTTAATCGTTTCTCGATATGGCCTTTAATACTGAGTTTCTTAACGATATTTTTTATAAATGTTTCTAAAGAATGACGAAGTTTTATGGTGTTTTTCGACCAAAACTTTTCATATTTTTTAATAACTTTTTTTTCAACATCGTGATTTTTTATTGCAAGTACATATTCTTTACTTTTCTGATAATATCGTCTGTTGTAAAGCCATTTGCGATCAGGATCTAATTCTTTTTGTCTATCTCGTTCTTGCTGAGTGTTTATGGAATAGCGTGCACGTTGTTTTACAATATTCTGTTTATATAAATCCCGTTTCTTAGCGCGTTTATTTTCTATATCCTTATTCGATACCGTTCCTTTGCGCGATTATGTTCTATATCCTGTTTATATCGATTTCTTTTCTTAGCACGTCTATCTTCTAAGTTTCTTTGATATCTATACTGTTGTTTAGCGCGATTGTTTTCTAAATCTTGTTCGCATCGATGTCGTTTTTTAGTTCGATTATTTTCTAAATCTTTTGTACAATGTACCTGCTTGTTAATAAGTAAACTTTCTAAGTCTTGCACACCTTGTTCTTTTTTATTAATAACTTCTAATTGGACAGTATCTTCACATCGCGAACGTTTTTTAGTACATTTACTTTCAGAATTTTTGTTTGTATAAATTTGTTCGTAAATTTTGATTTTATTTGTTTTATTGTTACTGCATAAATCATTACTATTATAATCAATAATTTTGTAACTAGTATGATTTTTAATATGTTTATTTTGGAAATATTTATCAATTTCTTCAATATCATTTGTTTTTTCAATATAATTTGTTTGTATAATAGATATTTATTCTTGCCCTTTGCGGGGAACAAGAGGACCACCGCTCCTCTTACAACATCCATTTCTTTACATGAGCTCGCTTCTATCTGTCGCTATTACCTACTATCGCATGCCGCCGCCGCCCGTCGCCTCCGCACGCTATCGCCGCATCTCTCTCTCATATACCTTTCCTAACCTCCTCCGCTCCACCTTCACTCACTCTCTCTCCTTCTCTCTCTCTCTCACACACAGTTCATCTTCCGTACGTCTCCTGTCCCCCTTTCCCTCTCCCTTTGATCCCCTCAGCTTTTGCAGTCTCTTCATCCACTTTTCCCCCCTTCCGTCCTCCTCCAGAATCTAGTATCTTCCCTCTACCTCCCTCTTCCCCTTCCCTCATGCAAACCTCCACCACATGTTCCCACGATTCCTCTTCCCATCCACAAATTCTACATCTCCTTCCCTCCTCCTCCTCCCAATATCTTCCCTCCCTCATCTCACTCCCCAATCTGAACCTCGCCACCCTTATCATTCTCTCTTCCTTCCCTTTTTCTTATAAATATTTCGGTATCCCCAGAACCCTCACATCTTTGTACCATCTATTCCATTTTGATTTCTGTACTCTCTCAAATCTCTCCTGCTGTTGCATCTCAATGTCCCTTCCCTCTATCTCCTCTTTCCCTTCCCTTCCTTCCTCCCTCCTCATCCTCACCCACTCCAATGATACCTCCCTCTCCCTATAAAAATCTCTTCTCTGCCTTTCCCACTTCGAAGCCCCCTCTTCCCCCCTCCTCTTTACCTCTTCCCAACATTTTCTTGCCCATTCTCCCCTCCTCCCTTCTCCAGTTTTTCCTCATATCCCATCGCCCTCCTCCCCAACTTCGTTCTCATTTTTTCCTTTTTTCCCTCCTCCCTTACCATATACCCTGGCGTCCTCCCCTCAACCCCTAAAACCCATCTCATATACCTTTCCTGCAACCTTTCAATCTTATTCCATTCCTTCCACCTCCAAACCTCCACCCCGAATGCTACTACACTCCCCACTAATCAATCAAAGATCTTCATTCTCCTCTCCCAATCCCCCCCAAATCTCCTTTTCCCTATCTCCCACGTTTGTCCCATCACCCCCATCGCTTTTTTCACTCTCTCCTCCACCTGCGCTTCCTGCCCTTCCTTTTTCTAAACCTATACCCCAAATAACTGACCTCCTTCACCTCCTCTATCTCCTTTCCATTCCATCACCACTTTACCCTCCCCCTCTTTCTCTCCCTCCCCCAAAATCTTATCACCTTCGTCTTCTCTGCGTTCAGCACCAATCCTTTCCTATCCAAATATGTCTCCAACCTTTTCAGCAACCATCTCATTCCCTCCTCTTCCTCCGCTAAAATTACTAGATCATCCGCATACCCTAATATCTTCAGCTTCCCCCCCCAACCTCACACCCCACCTCATCTTTCCCTAGCCCCTCTTCCATATCCGTTATTAATAAATTAAATAGTAGCGGACTCAGCGGAAACCCTTGCCTAACCCCCTTCACCGTCCAAAACTTCTTCCCAACTCTGCCTCCTATCTTCACCACACTCCTTGTCTCCTCATAAATCTCCATAATCCTCTTCCTTAATCTGTCACTTACTCCCCTCTCTTCCAAGCTCCTTCCCAGCACCCCCCTGTCCATCGAGTCGAACGCTGCTTTCAGATCCATGAATGTCGTCACTACTTTCCTTCCCCTTGCCAACTTCCTTTCTACCACATAGTTCGGGGTATAAATGTTGTCAATCACCCCCCCTCCCCTCGCTGAACCCGGCCTGTCCCTCCGGTAACATTCCCTTCTCTTCCATCTCCCTTTTCAACTTTTCCGCTAAAATCATCGCATATATCTTATATGGTGTCGGCATCAGCGTTACCCCTCTGTGTTCCTCTACTTTTCTTGCCCCTCTCTTTTTCGCTATAGGCATGATTACCCTTTCTTTCCATTTTTCCGGAAATCCTTCCCCATCCCAAACTCTCTTACATATCTCCCCTATCGCCCTTCTGACCCCCTGCCCATCCCATAACCACACCTCATTCTGTATCCCATCCTCCCTTGCCGCCTTCCCTTTCTTCAACTTCCTGATTACCCTTTCTACCTCCCCTAATTCTCAATCTTCCTCCCCTTCCTCTTCCCTCCTAACTTCCTCCTTCCTCCCCCCTCCCTCTCTGATCCATCCAACAGCCCTCTAAAATAACTATCCCACTCCTCTATCCCTATCTCCTTATTCACCTCTACCTTCCTTCTTCTCTCCTTGTTTATCACCTTCCATACCTGCTCCTGTGTTCTCGCCTCCTTTGCCACCTTCACCCATTCTTCGTTCTTTTGTCTCCTCTTTCTCTCGCATAACTCCTTATATTCCCTTTTCTTTCTCCTATAATCCTGCCTACTCTTATTTCCTTTCCTCCATTCTCTCAATACTCTTTCCGCCTCCTTGTTTTTCCGTTTACATTCTCTATCCCACCAACCACTTCTACCCTTCTCATTCTTCTTCCGCCTCTTCACTCTAACCGCTCCCTTAATCGCCTTCATTAACTTTTCTAACTCCTCATTCATTCCCCCCTTTCCTATCTCTATCTCCTCTGTTTTTTTCCTATATTCTTCCCTTGCCTCCTCTGACCAGTCCACCCTTTCCACCCACTCTTCCCTCTTCTCCCTCTCATCTCTCCTCCCCTCCCCCCTTTTCCCCAACCATACCGTCACCGAATGATGATCCGAATCTACCTCATCCCACACTTCTAACCTATCCCATGCCCCCCTATCCCCCATCACATAGTCAATTATTGTCTCTCCCCTTCCTCCCGTAAACGTCATTTTCCCCTCCTTATCCCCCTCTTTCACCCCGTTCTTATACCCCATCCCTCTCTCTCCATCCATTTTACCAACTCTATCCCCTGTCCATTCACCTCTTTGTCCTTCGATGCTCTTCTCCTCCCCTCTTCTCCGTCCTACAACGCCCTCCTTGCCCCGTCCTCGCGTTGAAATCCCTCTCTACTATCCACCCTTTTTCTCCTTTCCTTTCCTCTACTTCGCTTTTCAACCTCCCCAAAACTCCCCCCAGCTTCTCTCTTATATACACCGTCCCCACCTTCCACTTTTCTCCTCCCCATTTATCTCTTTTATTATTATTCCTTTCTCTTCTACTCCCCCTTTCCTATCCTCCAACCCTCTTCTAATCCCCATTCAAATACCTCCCTTAGCTCTTCCCCTTCGCTCTACCCTCCTTTTCCGCTCCTTGTATCGTCCAATCGAATTCCCTCGGTACCCTCCCTTTCCATCTTTCCCACTCCTCCTTTATCACCCACGTTTCCATTAAACCTATGACATCCTTTGATCTTTTCCCAGAACCCCTCATCTTTCCCCCTCACCCCCGCCACATTCCAAAAACCAATCTTAAGCTCTTTCCCTCTCTTTTCCTCCCCTCCTCCTACATCTCTCCTTTCTTCTTCCTTTCTCTCTCCTCCTCTCCCCCTCTTCGTTACCTTCTCTTCTTATTCCCCCCTCCCCTCTTCTTCCTCCTCCACACTCCTTCCTCTAACTCCTTCCTCTCTATTCCCCCCTCTCTCCACCCTCTTTCCTTTCCTCTCCCATCCATAACCTTCTCCCCTTCCTCCTCCCATCTTCACCATCTTCCTTCCATCCATATCCTTCCATATCTTACCCATGCTCTTCTATTTTCTCTTCTCTCCCTTTTCGCCATCACCTCCAGCTTCCATTGCATCGCTCTCTCTTCTCTTGTCCAGTCATCCCCTATTCTCACCATTCCCCCCTCAGCCCTACCTTCCTTCTCATCACCTCCAATTTGCCTTCCCTATCCTCCATCCTAACTATCGCCATTCTTCTCTCCCTCCCATTTCCCCTTCCTATCTCTTTAATCTCTTCAATCCTTGCCCCCACCCCCAGCTCTTTCCAGATCCTTCTTACTACTCCCTCTATTCCCTCCCCCTTCACTTCTAGTCCTTTCATCATCACATTTCTTTTCCTTCTCTCTCTCTCTTCCAATTCCCTCCACCTCTCTAAACCTTTGATCTTCCCCTCCAGTTCCTCTCCTCCTATCTTTGTTCCTTTCCCCCCTTTCCCCCTTCCTCTTCTTCCTTCCTTTCTCCACCTATCTTTCCTATCCCCTGCATTTTTCTCTTAATCTCTTCTATCTCTTTTCTCAATCCCTCCCTTTCCCTCTTCCACTCCTCCTCTCTTTCCTTCATCCCCTCTTTCAACTTTTTCAACTCTTCTCTTAACCCCTCCTTTTGTTCCTTCAACTCCTTTCTCATCTCTTCCATCAGCTCTCTAAACATATTCCTCACCCTCTCCTCTCTCTGGCGATCTTTCCGTCATCCTACTCCTCTTAAAAGTATCCCCCTCTTTCCCTACCTCCTCCTCTCTTTCCTCTCTTTTCCTCTTAACATATTCATCCATGCTTCTTACACTGCTCACACTCGCACTTCTCTCCCTCTCTACCCTCCCCTCTGCTTTACTTGGCCGCCCCGGCTTCCTTTTAAACTCCTTCTCTTTCCTATCTTCCTCCATCCTCTCCTCTAAAGTTTTCCTCTCTATTTTCGCTACCTATTCCCTGCTACTCGATACTCCCTACGCTCTCCCCTCTCTATCACCGCTACTCTATGCCGCTTGCTCCTAAACCCCTACCACTCTTAGCCCTCTATATAATCACTATTCTATGCCTCAACCCTATCCAACCTTTTCACCCCTTTCCTTCCTATAATCCCTTCCTCTCTGCACTAACTTCACACTCTCTGACTACCTCTTCACCTCCACTTCCTCCTCCCTACTCTCTCTATTCTCCACTCACTTTCTAACTCACCTAATCACTACCTAACTCAACTCTCTCTCACTGCACGTGGCACCTGCCAATCGACCGGAAACGGAAGTCTCTAATTTGTTTGTATAAATTCTTCAATATTATTTGTTTCTTCAATATTATTTGATGTTTTTGTAAATTCTTCAATATTATTTGTTTCTTCAGTATCATTTGTTTCTTTAATATTATTTGTTGTTTTTATAAATTCTTTAATATTATTTGCTTCTTCAATATTATTTGTTATTTGTATAAATTCTTTTTGAATATTTTTGTTTGTTAATATAAATAATTGATTATTACTCTTAGATCGACTATTATAAACTTTTTCCAAACGATTCCATTTTTGTTGCTTTGTTTCATGTTGACTTACTTACACGAATTGCTTCAGCTTCTCTCGCTTTAACCACTGTTAATGGAAGTATTTTTTGAGGAGTACCATATCGTAAATCTTGTGGAAAATGCTCGATTACATTAGATTCAAAAATTTTCATCAAATGCGAACGCATTAAACTATGATCATATTTCACTTTTTCGGGTTTGATATTGAATAATAATGAAATTGCAAAAGCTATTGCAAAAACACCGCAATCGTTACCATTTGGTTGATGTTGTACAGTTGGAAACTTGACAGGGTACTTTTTAAAGTCATATGTTGGGAATAATCTTTTCAAGAATTGTTCATGATGCTTATGTAGAATCTTAGAATTTAATGAATCATAAATAAATATGTTCTTTTTGTTATAATAACTGCACACCCAATGTCCATCATATGGACCTGATGAACTATGTAATATTTTTATATGTTTTTTATCTACTGGCAGGTAGATAGGTTGAATCCTATCAGGACATTGCACTCGCCAGGTTTCGACAGGTGTATAGTCTGAACAATTTTGTAAAAGATAACCAAAATGATCCACATGTATGTCAGTTAATCAATCACCTTCAATAATTATATCTTTTTCTCTAAATGGTAGAATATGCTTCTTTGTGTTTACAAACATTCTATATATTTATTATAAGTATGCAACAGCCGCCCTTCACAGTCGTGCAGTTGCTTTATATATATATATATATATATATTTTACAAGCGCACAGCAGCTCTGTATCGGCGCACAGCAGCCGTTTTTTACAGGCGCACAGCAGCTCTGTATCGGCGCACAGCAGCTCTGTATCGGTGCACAGCAGCCGGTTTTTACAGGCGCACAGCAGCTCTGTATCGGCGCATAGCAGCCGTATTTTACAGGCGCACAGCAGCTCTGTATCGGCGCACAGCAGCCGGTTTCTACAGGCGCACAGCAGCTCTGTACTGGCGCACAGCAGCCGATTTTTACAGGCGCACAGCAGCTCTGTATCGGCGCACAGCAGCCTTCGTAATAAAAAAAAATTAACTTACCTGTATCCGCTTGAAAAGCCGCTAATTCTTGATGCCGTCAATTCTGGATCTAATGTTCAAAAAATTAAAACTTCTTGTTTCACATTAATATCATTTGTAAGAAAAATGGATACTTTTAAATGTGATAAATTACTTGCAAAATTATTTGATAAATAGAATTTAGTACTAGTTTCTACATAGACTTAACGATGTAAAAAGATTTATTTATTAAGATATATATTTTTTATTATGTTAAAAGAGAATTTTAAGTTCAACGATATGTTTTAAACAAAGTGTTTTATTTTAATCTTATCAAGCAAATATCCTCAAAAATATGAAACATATGGAAAAATGTTTCAGATAAAAGTTTTATAACTTCGAGAAGGACAGATGATGCTATTTGTTTGACCTTGGATAGTTGTTTAAAGAGCACGTAAAGATCACTAATTTCTTAAATGAAAAACCCCATTTTTTATTGCATTTTCTTGTAGCTTACCTCGAAAGCTTTTCAAAACACTATATAAAGTATTTTTTCATTAAGTACTTTTCGAGTTATAAGGCTTAAAATATACAGTGCCATCGGCATTAACATTACTCAAAGTGTAACGCATGGAGGTTGCATGATCAAATTTACATTTCTATTGCATTTGTGCATACATGCATATACACAGAAACACATCAAAAGTGTAAATTCGACCGTGCAACCTACACGTGGTATACATTGAGTAATGTTAATGTCAACGGTACTATAACTTTCAAGCCTTAAAACTTAAAATGTACTTAAAAAAAACTTTATTATAGTGTTTTGAAAAGCTCTCGAGAAAGCTACAAGAAAATGGGGGTTTTCATTTAAGAAATTGAAGGTAATCTTTACATGCTCTTTAAACGACTATTCAAGATCAAACAAATGGCACCATCTTATGTCCCAGTCATAAAACTTTTGTTTGAAACATTTTTCCATGTCTTCTATATTTTTTGAGATATTTGCCTGATAAGATTAAAATAAAATACCCTGTAAATCATTTTTTAAATATACGGAGTGCATCTGATAAAGTTCACCAAATTTTTCTCGAATATCAAGACTCATCGAAAAATGTTTCGTACATAAGTTTTGTAAGTTCGAGGGGAATATAAGATGGTGCTATTGATTTGACTTTGGGTGTAGATTCTAAAATTTTGTAAAAGCCAACTTACTTTTTTTAATAGAATTACTCTAATTTTTTATATCAATCAATTCCTCGTAACTAATTTTTTATATCAATCAATTCCTCGTAATATTTTGTGTAGAAAGTTATAAAAGAATGAAACATTTCATAAAATATTCATTTTTTGATTATGAGAGAAATCAATTGGTATTGTTTTAAAGAAATATGTAAGTGCTCGTTGCAAATTCATATTTTTTTTAAAACATTGTTTTCTTTATACCAATTGATTCTTCTCATTATTCTGCGCATAAAAGTATTGAGGTAAGATAATTGAAAAATGAATATTTTACGAGATATTTTACAGTTTAAGTAAAATTAAATTCATTTAAAAAAACTAGGTTAGCCTTTATATAACCTTGTCACCTACACCTAAGCACTACACTTAAACCAATAGCACTATCTTATGTCCCCCTTGAAGTCATAAAACTTTTATAGGAAACATTTTCCGATCAAAGCCTTGGTTTTCGAGCAAAATGTGGTCAACTTTTTATCAGATACACTCTGTATAACGAGATATTTAATATAATAGATTTAGGAAATGTATCTGAGGAAGCAATTTCCTATAATGTACATGATAATTCCTAATGTTTGTTAACGTCCTTAACTTAATATTATTTTCATGAAATTTATTGCAGGAGATATTTAAAGTGTTGTCCATAAAAATCAATGCAATTGCTCAATCACTTGCATAAACGATGTTTTTTGAATAATGTTAGA
This sequence comes from Camponotus floridanus, assembly GCF_003227725.1. Taxonomy (NCBI): domain Eukaryota; kingdom Metazoa; phylum Arthropoda; class Insecta; order Hymenoptera; family Formicidae; genus Camponotus; species Camponotus floridanus. The sequence continues at coordinate 93,243 of NW_020229443.1, forward strand.
TGACATTGATAATATGTTCTCTATATTTAACTCTTTTAGATTTTTAGGGAGTATTATATATTTAAAGTGTTGTCCATAAAAATCAATGCAATTGCTCAATCACTTGCATAAACAATGTTTTTTGAATAATGTTAGATGACATTGATAATATGTTTTCTATATTTAACTCTTTTAGAGTTTTAGGGAGTATTAAAAGATAATGTTTACAAAGAATCATCTATCATAACAATACCTGCAAATTTCACGAAAATAACACTACACAATATACACAAGAACGTATTATCAATATTTGTGCACTGTTACATCTGACATTCATTCAAAGAATACATCGTTCATTTATTCAGCAATTAAGGATTTGCGTTGATATTGATAAATAACATTTTGAATATCTTCTGCAATAAATTTCACGAAAATAAGCTGAAAATGTAAACAAACCCAGATATTACATATATTATTTCTAAATCTATTAAAATACATATATGTCGTTATGTATTCAAATAAATGATACATAAATATATCTATTAGTCTTAAAATTCTTTTTAAATATAATGAACAAAGCTGATAACCTTGAAACCTCAGAATTGCTGTTTCAGAAGTTGCGCTATTTATTTTATATTTATATATAGTCATATAATATTAAATTAGTATTTTAAGAATTATCAGAATATATTACGTTGAAAAAAATATATATTTACTGTCATTTTTCTATATAATTCTATATGCAATGCAATCTCAGAGTATGTTGCATTGTTAAATCACTATTTATAATGGTTTGATTAATGATTATTGTCAAAGTATACAATTTTGTAAATCTTGTAGAGAGTAATAATATTATAATAAACTTTATAATATTATCCCCATTAAACTGAACAATTTTCGTTAATGTCCCATCTTCGTATTTTGAAATCCAATGAAAATATTCGGCATTTTGCTTTAGATACTACTATATGTACATCATTTTTTTCTATTTTTTTCTTCACAAACTATGTTTCCTAAAAAAGATTTAAATTGTATAAATAAAATCAGAATTGTATATAATGTAACATAGATTTTAAATTATCATATTAACAATTACGATATTTTGCAAATTATTACACTGAGAGCACATTTCCAAATCATCGAGTATAAAATATATAATATACATAATATAAAATATCTTCAGTAAGAAGATAATTGTATACTTTGACAATAATCATTAATCAAATCATTATAAATAGTGAGTTAACAATGCAACATACTGAGAGTGCATTCCATATAGAATTATATAGAAAAGTGACAGTAAATAAATATTTTCTTCAACGTAATATATTCTGATAATTCTTGAAATACTAATTTAATATCATATGACTATATTACAATACCAAGTACAATTATATAAATAGCGCAACTTCTGAAACAGCAATCAGAAGAATGCATTAATTGAATGTCATCATAAACATACCTGAACAATATAACTAATTATTATTTTTCTTATCTTCTACCTTTTCCTTTTTATATCTTATCTTCTTCTTTTCTTTTCCTTTCCTTTTATCTCGTTTTTTTTTCTTGTTTTTAAATAATTTTAAGTAGCTGAAAAAAGTAAATAATTTAACAAATAATATTATTTTGCTCTAAGAATAGGCACATTATTCAAGAACATTTTTACTTTTTAAAAGTCGTATATGTATAAAAAGAATAGCATATTTTCACAGCAATTTAAAATATGATATAAAAGGATATAATATACTAATATACTATAATTATATAGTATAAATTATATAGTATATTACTATAATATACTATAATTTTGAAATAAAAATTATGTACAAATATAATAAAATAAAACATATGTACAAAAGTAAATTATACTACGGACGTCTCGTCCTCGATGATTACTAGTAGTAGCGTCAGCTATGCTCAAATCCACAACGTTCAGAGTACTAAAGTTTTAGTTTGGCACTTTTCGCGCTCTCCGCGCTTCCTGAGGGCGTTGTCTTTGTTTCTTCATAATGTTTCGTTGTGCTCAATGATTCGCACGCCAGAAGGAAAGTTGCTAATATTATTAATAATAATATTATCCAATCAAATATAAGAATGAAGAAGGATAGGAAAAGAAGACGTTCTCGATCTAAAGAACGTAAAAGAGGCAATGGCGGAACTGAGAAAAAACTGCAAAAAATGCAGAACCAGTTAGATAACCTCACTAATGTCCTTACCCAGCTAGTAAAGTCTCAACAAGAGATCACAAATACAGAGTTACCAGGTAAAAAAAAAAAAAAAAAAAAGTGCGTATTCCATACAAATTTTTGCACTCCTAATAAAGGAATAAAAAATGTGTTTATTCCATACGAATAATACACTCCTAATAAAGGAATACAGACTAATGATGAATACAGAATAATGATCACGAATCGGAAGATTCTGCAGATTGGTTCTATACGAACACTGCGAGTGAAAAATTATTAGAATTAATGGTATAACACCTCAGGGTAGGTAATTGTTTTAATATTTTTTTTTCAGAGCAAACTGACTCTGATAAAGAAAATATACAAGATCCGTTGGATCCTATCGCTGAAGTCACTGAAATCGGTGAGGCTCAGGTTGTAACCTCAAAAAATGAGGAACAAACAAAAATATCAAACGACTTGGTCATCAATGATGAAATTCTACAGATGATGGGAGAAGATCCCAATGCTACTCCTGGAAATTCTGTAAAGTTACATACTGAGATAAAAAATCGATGGAAAGCTTGGATGATAGAGGGGCTACCAGAAGAGACGAGAAAAACGGTATTAAAAAAATATCCACGTAAGGGAGAGTTATATGCTGAGCCCCCAAAAATTAATCTAGAAATTGCCGCAGCATTAACAGAAATATCCAAGAAAAGAGATCAACATTTCGTGGAAATACAGGAATGCGTTGGATCAGCTATTGTCGCTCTCGGAGGAGCAGTGTCTATGTTATTACATGATTCGGAAGAAGGAGTCGACCAAATGAAACTCATTGAATATCTATGTGATACCGGAAAGTTATTGTCCGATGTGTTTCATCAACAATCAACAGCCAGAAAATCATTCATCACACCGGTGATGAAGAAGAGTGTAAAACCTTTAATTGACTCATTGAAGGCTGATGAGTGGCTGTACGGGCAAAAATTTGCAGAACAAATAAAAGAAGCAAAAACGATCGAAAAAGCATGCGAAGGCCTAAAAGCTCAGGATAAATCAAGTAAAAAATCTTTCCAGCGATCGCAGACTCAGGGAAACTGGAAGAGCCCGTCTGTCAAGTTCAGACAGACGGGCATGTTTTACAGGAAACAACCGTTTCACTTCAAACCGAGGACACAATATTGATCGACTCAATCTTCAAATCGGGACAACAACCGATCATCGAAAGGGACGACGAAAAAATAAAATCGGTAAGATTGGCAGGCAGGCTTTGTCTGTTCATGGACAAGTGGAAAAGAATAACAACAGATAAATATATATTAAAGTCTGTTAGTGGATATAAGATTCCATTTACTAAAATTCCTCGTCAATATCACACTCCCCTGAGCAGAGAAAATGGTCAAGTGATGAACTGAGAATGATAGAGCTAGAAGTTGAAAAAATGTTAGAGAAAAATGCTATTGAAAAATGTAAAAAAGACAGAGATCAATTCGTATCTTCTTTCTTTTTGGTACCAAAACCTGACGGTACAAAAAGGTTTATCTTAAATTTAAAGAATCTAAACAAATTTATCGAGTCTCCTCATTTTAAAATGGAGGATCTACGGTCGGCAAAGAATCTAGTAACTCCCGGGGCATTTATGGCTTCTCTGGATCTAAAAGATGCTTATTTTCTAGTTCCCGTTCATGAAGATAGCAGAAAATATCTAAGATTTATTTTCAAAGGACAAGTTTATCAGTTCACATGTCTACCATTCGGTCTCAGCACAAGTCCATATATATTTACGAAGATCATGAAACCAGTCATGAATGTCTTGAGAAGTCGGGATTTTTTGTCGACTATATATTTAGATGATATTTTTTGCGTTGACAGAAGTTTCAATTTCTGTAAAAATAATGTAATAGAGTCAAAACAAGTTTTAGAAGAACTGGGATTTATTCTAAATAAAGATAAAAGTAACTTAATTCCATCTCAAAGATGCAAATTTCTCGGTTTTATCTTTGATTCAGTTAAGTACACTATTGAACTACCAGATAAAAAGAAAAATCAGATAAAAAACTTTATTCCAAAATTTATAGTCGGAAAATCATGTAAGATTCGAGATTTTGCAGTATTGCTTGGAGTACTTAATTCATGCTGTCCGGCGGTAGCATATGGGTTTGTACACTGTAAAAGCTTAGAGCGAGAGAAATTTCTCGCATTATCTGCAAGTGACGGAGATTATGATGGGAACATGACTATAAAAGCCAAAGTGAGTAGGGATCTGAATTGGTGGAGGACTAATAGTCAAATAGGAATAAATCCTATGAGAACAGCTAAGTATGCATTAGAAATCTCAGCTGATGCCTCACTAACAGGATGGGGAGCATATTGCAAGGGCAAGTCAGCAAATGGATGGTGGAATGATAAGGAGAAAAAATGTCATATTAACTATTTAGAGCTTTTGGGTGCCTTTCTAGCCTTAAAATGTTTTGTTACAAATTTCCACGATTGTGAAATTCTACTAAGATTAGACAATACAACGGCTATAGCATATGTAAATAAAGCAGGCGGAGTTCAATTCCCAGATATATCCCATACTTACAAAATTGGCACAACAAATTTGAGAATGGTGTGAAAGTAAAAGAATCTGGATACATGCTTCATACATACCTTCGAAGCAGAATATCTATGCGGATGCAGCGTCTCGAATCTCCAATATAGACACAGAATGGGAGTTGTGTGATGAAGCATTTGAAAAAATCGTTAAAAAGTATGGAAATTTCACTATTGATTTATTTGCAACATATTCAAATAGAAAAGTTAAAAAATTTTGTTCGAGATTTCCGAATCCAGACGTTTTTAGAGTAGACGCTTTTACTGTTTCCTGGAGAAAAGAATATGCGTATGCATTTCCCCCTTTCGCACTTATATTGCCGACTTTAAAAAAATTCATCACTGATAGAGCTGAGGGAGTAATAGTTGTGCCAAATTGGCCCACTCAACCTTGGTTTCCTTTGTTCAATTCACTGCTCAGGGGATCACCAATCATGTTTAATCCAAATAAAAAATTGTTAATGTCTCCTTGCAGAAAAATCAGGCACCCATTAGCAAAAACACTTTCCCTGATGGCAGGACGACTATCAGGGAAGCATTTTTGAAGAAGGGACTCACTGCTGAAGCAGCAGAGATCATGCTTAACTCTATAACGGAATCCACGATGAAGCAATATAAATGCTCGTTGAAACAATGGTGGAAGTTTACACAAGAAGAAAAATACGACATATTCAACACAGACGCAAACAAATTGATAGAATTTCTTACACAGCGATTTCAAAATGGAGCTAAATATGGAACACTAAACTCTGATAGAGCAGCGGTAGCTATCATTACATCAAAAAATATATCGGAAGACAGACTAGTATCACGTTTTATGCGTGGTGTTTTTAAAAAACGACCCACTCGTCCAAAATATGCTACCACATGGAATACTGATTCGGTTCTTCAATACATCGAGATGTTGCCTGATACAGATCAATTAAGGATGAAAGATCTTGCTGAAAAAACAGCAACGTTACTAATGCTTGCTACTGCGCAAAGATTACAAACATTGGCGTTAATTAACATTGATAACATTAAAATGACAAAATCAGGAATTGAGATAAAAATACCGGAAATTATAAAAACATCAAGACCTGGAGCATGTCAGCCTAATTTGATACTGCCCTTTTTTAAGGAAAAAAGAAGTTTGTGTGTAGCTAGAACACTCTTAGAGTATATGGACTATACAAAAGACTTAAGAGGTATGCATAAAAGTCTATTCATTACAACAGTAAAACCACATAAACCAGTTAGTACTCAGACTTTGGGACATTGGATAAAAGCCTTCTTAAAAAAATCAGGAGTTAACACAGACGAATTCACCGCATATAGCACTAAACATGCAGCCGTTTCCAAAGCCAGTAGTAAAGGTGTAAATATCGACACAATAAGGCGCACAGCAGGATGGTCCGAAAGATCAAAAATCTTTGGAAAATTCTACAACAGACCAATACAAGATGCAAATGAAACATTTGCCGCGTCGGTTCTTGGAAGATAAATCTCCTGGTCCTAGTTCCTTTCTTTTTGTCAAAATAGTTTATTCTGTTGTTCATAAAAAAAAAAAACTTTTATTTATATTCATTAATAAATAAATAGTGCAAACTCTAAAGATCTACCAGTAATCATCGAGGACGAGACGTCCGTAGTATAATTCGACGATCAAACTACATGTAGTTGTTTGTAGTAACAATAATTTGTAGTTTTATCCTTTAAAAAATATAAAAATTCGAAAAAATGACTCGCACCCCACATTTAGATATCTCAAATCCGCTTGCGCAGTCTTCTTTAGAATCGTTTGTAGTTGTTTGTAGTGTTTTTCGTTTCGTTTGTAGTTGAACGGTTCAAAAATGATAAACATTTAAACAAATGGCCAAGAGTAAACTTTTTTGTTTATTGAGATATCGCAAATCCGCTTGCGCAGTCTTCTTTAGAATCGTTTGTAGTTTATCGTAGTGCTTTTCGTTTCGTTTGTAGTTGAACGGTTCAAAATTTGTAAACATTTAAACAAATGGCCAAGAGTAAACTTTTTTATTTATTGAGATATCGCGAATCCGCTTGCACAGTCTTCTTTAGAATCGTTTGTAGTTGTTCGTAGTGGTTTTCGTTTCGTTTGTAGTTGAACGGTTCAAAATTTATAAACATTTAAACAAATGGCCAAGAGTAAACTTTTTTATTTATTGAGATATCGCGAATCTGCTTGCGCAGTCTTCTTTAGAATCGTTTGTAGTTGTTTGTAGTGTTTTTCGTTTCGTTTGTAGTTCAACGGTTCAAAAATTATAAACATTTAAACAAATGGCCAAAAGTAAACTTTTTTATTTATTGAGATATCGCGAATCCGCTTGCGCAGTCTTCTTTAGAATCGTTTGTAGTTGTTTGTAGTGTTTTTTGTTTCGTTTGTAGTTAAACGGTTCAAAAATTATAAACATTTAAACAAATGGCCAAGAGTAAACTTTTTTATTTATTGAGATATCGCCAATCCGCTTGCGCAGTCTTCTTTAGAATCATTTGTAGTTGTTCGTAGTGCTTTTCGTTTCGTTTGTAGTTCAACGGTTCAAAAATTATAAACATTTAAACAAATGGCTAAGATTAAACTTTTTTGTTTATTGAGATATCGCAAATCCGCTTGCGCAATTCTTTTAAGAATGGTTTGTAATTATTTATTTTAACTGCAATCGAAATTATTATTGATACAATTACAAATCATTTCGAAGCTCCCTCTGACGGCAGATTGTCTTCACTTTTGTACGAGGCTAGAATCAAAATTAACATTATTACAAAGAAATGTGAAGGATTTCGTGACCGTTTAAAGATTATGCCATATGTTAAAATACTCTGTTATATTTTCTGAGTTTATATTTTCCGAGGGACTACTATTGAAATTTGTCATTACAAAATACTAACGAGCTAGAGCCTATATTCAGACACGTTTATTTTGCAAGTGTCCTAATAATACTGTTGTAATTAATGAACAATAAGGAGGAAGACTGCAATAAATTTCCGTTCTTAGTATTAACTAAAACCGACGACGAGGACGTGACGGAAAACCGGTTTCACTTTTTTTTATATTTTTGTATTTTTTGTATTTTTTTAGTGTTTATTTTATTTTTTTTTAGTTTTTTAAATTAAAATTTTTTTGTTATTTAAAGAAATTAAATATTTAAAATTATATATTTTTTTTATTTTAAAATTATAAATGTTAAAAATTTTTTTTGTTTCTTTTTGGTTTTTTAAATTTCTTTTTTAAATTTTTTTAATCGAAATTGTTCCTGTAGTTGATCCGTCGTTTAAAATCGTCATTTTATGTAACGGAATCGATAAGAGAGACGGACTTCAATTCGGACGTTGAGTCGATTGTCTTGGATACTCGGACATAAAATAATAAGTGGATATTGTGTTTCTGCAGGAGTGTTCGCGCAGTGACTGCCATGACTCGTTTTTTTAGATCGTTATGATTTTCCCACTTGCCAATAATTCGTTTAATAAACGCGAAATAATGGTGGTCAATGTAGATAATTGCGGAAACAAATTTATGTATATTTATCATAAATCAGCTTATCTGGTATTTCCTCGATAGTAAATTGTCTCCTGCAATTCGGATAACCCCTTCGAGCTGAAAGTAGAGGATTTCCAACATCTTCGATATCAAGCATCATGTGACTGCCTGCTGAGAAGCTTTTTATAATGTTAGCACTTTTGCATCGTAAACATGTGCTTGTATTACTAGGTTTATAAACATTATTGACGGCTTCTTGCAGACCTGCCATGCCATGTTTATATATGAAGTCTGGATTAAGATGCAAAACTGGCATAATCTTTGAGTTTTCGAATAAACAATCAGCGCATCGAATAGTTTTTTCAAGGGATGGCACATCACGGAGGATGAATTTTTCTTGCAGATATGAAATATTGATTGTACAATCCAATATTCCATCTTTTATTTCTTTAGTGGTACTTAAGATACATCCCCGTTTTTTATATAGGTTCGCTGTCGCGCCCATCGTTGATAATGTCTGAATAAATTCAGATAGATAGATGTTACATTCGCTCAAATACTCGGAATATGGCGCAAAATCATGATATGCAGCTAATATGCTTTGAATAGTGGAATCAAATGCACATGTGTTTCGTACGCTAACAATCTGTTTACTAATGTTTATTGGTTGTAAAAAATTTCCATTCATAAGCAAAGGCAACATTGAAGTAAATTTCGGTCGTTTGTGAATAATTTCGATATCAGGACATGCAGTCAGATATTTGCCTCGTTTGTTCGCATTACTTGATATTTTCGATTTGATTGGATTTGTCTTTTTATTAAGACCTTTCCAATCCTCGGCCTCGTTTAAAAAGAATGTTTCAGAGGCAATACTATCAACGATAGAATCTCTCGATTGGGATGAAACTTTTTTTAGGATCAAATCTTCCGAATTATTAATGAAAGACTCATCACATGTACTGATATCAATGACATCCATATTATCATTTGCTGATTGTATCGAATTGTCAACAAGATCAGATTCTTTCGTATCGTCAATGGTTACTTCAGGCAATTTTATTTGTGAAAGATTATTGGATGATGAATTCTCGATTTTGACGAAAGAGTACGTCTCAGAGGGACCTTGACTGTCAACAAAGGTATCTTTATACTTAGATGATTCTATGATAATAGGATCCATTTCAGATGTTGCATGTGCAAGTTTCGAATCATCTGTCTTAGTTTTTTTTTCTGGCGCATTCAGCAATTTATTAGTTCCCATCAAAGACCTAAGATGAATAACGAGATATTTATCTATCCTCATAGCCTTTCCCTTTTTAAAAATTAGATGTTTGAGTTCTCGAAAATATTCTTCACTTCGAGCTGAACTAGCAATACGTTTATCTCCCAACTCTACGAGAGTAGAGTTTTGTTGACCATTGGTTATCATTACAGCTGTCCATAGAACAAACTGTTTCGACAATTTAAAGAGACGGGAACCGAAATCCGGGCAATAGTATGGAATTAATCGACCCTGCTTTAGGTTATCGATACTGTACGCTTTGATTTTTTTCAAAATTATATCAATTGCATTGCTCGATTGTAAAGTTATTTCATTGTCGAAATCATCGAAACGTTCCAGCAAATCGGGATCATTATTTTCAGGATTTTTTGACGTATCGTTAGGAAGATTATAAGATTTTAAACGGTTCATAACTCTATTATGGGCGGCGAAACAATGGCTTTCTTTATCATTAATGTCTTCATAAGTCGAAAAAGCTATTGACAGGATGTCCGTACACATTTGAATAAACTCATCAATCTCTGTGCACGTACTCAAAAGACCGACACAGCGCAGATAAAAGTCTTTTTTCTCAAGAGATTCTAAACTAATTTGATTAGATGTGCGATATCAATACGGATAAGACACCTACCCATACAGCACAGGTAGATCCTGAGTATGTACTCAGTATATCGCAAACGTAGATTGTGTATATCCCACTAATATTCGATATACATACTATGATATTTTGAGAATGTACGGAGGATGTTCCTATGTCTGCCTTAGAAACCTACTCAGTATATACTGAGAATATTTCTTGGTATATTATAAGTATATTAATAAAATATTTTGAGTACATTATCAGTGTCTACTAAAAATATCTCTCGTATATTATCAGTATATTTGTAGAATATTATAAGTATATTCCTAATAAATTTTATATGGATATATAAAGGATATATAGAGGATGTAGTTGGAATATATAGGTGTAAAATAGATTCTTCATGTAAAAAATAAATAAAAATGTGAAATTGTTTGTTTTATAAATAAAGCTTTAGATAAAAAATGTTATTTCACACTTTTTATTTATTTTTTATGAAGTATCTACTTTTTGACAGAAAAAATTTCTCATTTTTATATTGCACATATATTTAATATGCTAAATTTATTATATTTTATAATATTTATTTAATATATTGTTATATATATTATTTTTATATATATTTTATATATATATTATTTTATATATATTTTATATATATATATATATATATATTATTTATATATTAATATATTGTTATATATATATATTCTCTGCATATTTATAGTAACAAAAAACATATTAGCGATAAATTACATATTGTACGTAGAGCACGTATCGTACATGAGCAAACGAAGTTATATTAACAAGAAAAAATAAACTTAAGAACTTAGAAACTTTACTTTGAAATCAAAATATTACTTCAAACTTAATACTTAAGTAATAATAATAGGAACTTCGAATATCACATGTAACAGTATTTCAAATATCACTTTTTTCTTTTGTAGCACGTTCTTTTGCATGTGCTAACCATATTTTTATGGGTGTTGATATTTCGTCATCTGTTGCATCTGCATGAAAGTTTCTTGTTGTATCACACCTGTGAAACATATTAATTTTTATACATTAGTAATTTGTAAATATCATTTTCAAAATTTGTTTGAATTTGAATCGATTACAAATGTAAGAATAAGTTTATTTTGATATCAATGTATCAGTATAAATAAAATTACTTAAAATATCAATATTTCTGTAAAAAAATATTTCTTTACTTAATTCAATAAGTAAATTGCTATAGATATGTTTATAAATTTTTATTTTTATTTGTATACCAAATTATGCCATTAAATAATTCAAAATTTCAATTCTGAATTTATTGTACTTACACATAATTACTTTACATAATTGTAAGTTTGAGAAGATATTTTTCTTCTTTGCTCCGTACCAGCTATATTTCATTGCTAATTGGTTTGTAAAAATCTGCCTCATAAGCCGAATGCACGAAGTTTTCGTATCTTGACACATAATTTGGGCCAATTGTTTAATCTGAAATATAATTACACTATTATCAATTGGATGTTTTACCTGTCATTTATTGATTGATCTTTTACTTTAAAAAGCTTTTTAATGATGTTATAATGAAGACATACTTTGATGAAAAGTCGAATCTTGAGAAATGCAATAGAAAATTATTATGAAGAAAAACTTTATATATACATATAAGCTTTTAGATAAGAAAAGATTAATATGTTAGTCTTAAAATAATATGCGATTTTAGAATATTTGTAATAAAATTATCTTGCACTAATATTTATATTATATATTACTTTTTTAACGTTGCAAACGTTTACATTTTATTATCTCATTAATTTAATATTGAATTGTTTTAATGTTGAATTTATTTTAACTTATTGAATTTATTGAATTACAATTATTTTCATTTATTTTATTTTACTTAGAACATCAAAGCATAGATTTAAAGAAATAGACTGCGCATTCCTATACAAAAGACTGTCTTAAACATTAGAAAGAAAGAGCGATAGCGGTCAGATTTCTTTCTCCCTCGCACAATTGAAGGAGAGAAAGAGAAAGAGATCCGACCGCTATCGCTCTCTTTCTAATGTTTAAGACAGTCTTTTGTATAGGGATGCGCAGTCTATGTCTTTAAGTCCATGCATCAAAGGTATATAATTGAAATTATTCTATATTTAAAATTAATTTATATAAAAACAGAAGTATAACTTACCATATGTTTTCTATAAGTTGAATTGTTGTTTAACTTTGTTTCGATTATTTCGAGTTCATTTTCATTTTTTATTGGTAGATTTTGGAAAATGTCTTCTATTTCTTCTGAATCCACTTCTGAATTACTAACTAATAGTTTCTGTGATATTGACTTTTGATGTCCTTGGATTATATTCATTTTTATCTCTAAACTTATCAATTTTCTGATAACAAATCGGCGAAAATTTTCAGTTACTGTAAATTAATAAAAATGTGGTTCTGCTTATAAAAATATATATAAAATGTTAATTTAATACAATTATAAAATTCACGATAATTCACGAAGAAAATGTGACAATACTAAACAATATTACACAAAAATGAATATTACAGATCAATCAAAAGTATATTATAAAATATATTATACATTCAAATAAAAAAAATATAAGTTAATAATATACCTAAATCATCCTCAATGTTTAAATCAGTAATTTGTTGCTCGCTTCTGGTTGACCAGTTTTCTAATGGTTGAAATGCTCCTGATTGTGATTCTGATTGTAATTCTGAAAAATAAAAGAATTTATTCTACTAATATTAAGAAAAGAAAGAAATTTTACAATATCAAGATAATTAATAAGTGTAATTCATATTGAATAAATTTTTGAATCTATCAGAAATTTCTAAACAAAAACTATACACCAATCAGCATTATTATAAAAAGTTGATTTGTATTGAATATAACTATTATTTCTTTATATTTATTCTGTAAACGTAAGAACTAAACCGATAAGATATTTTTTGTCGATAATTTTCACAAAAGTAAAAATAATGAAATTAGTCATCAAATTCTTATGCATTCTAAAAAAAAGTTTATATTTTGCTTAGTTTATAAGAAAGGATTAGGAAAAGTGTTACATAAAAGATATATTTAATATGATCATTGTAAAAAGATTTTAATGATTTTTATCACTATTCAAGTCGTTATATATCATCTTCAAAACGAAATGAAAAAACAAATGAGACTATTTGTTTTCGTTAAAATGAGTTGAAGAGTCCTCCGATCGTGCGCTATTACATAGGATATATTACGATTTTAGAAATTGTAATACAATTGTATCAATTTATGTAGATTTATTTTCTGCTGTGGGGTGCAACGACATTTATCCTCGAGTACTACAGGTAGTACACGTTTTATTTGTTTTATATGTTATATTATTCTAATCATTGTGAAAAATATTAATGTATCCATAAACCTTGTACATTATTTTTCAAAGTATGCACATCTAATGTTGATTTACCAAAACTCATACATTGCTGTAATTTTGAAAAAAAAATTTAATAATTTGACATCAGCTTATCTATTTTCATTATTTTACTTATTCATTATTATTTTATATATTCACTATCATTATTATTGCATTATTTTTTGATAATAATTTCCAATTTTTATTAATTTATTTTTATTCCTTCTCTCTTTACTCTTTCCACTTTCATTATAATTTTACATTTCTCTATTTTTTTTAAAAAGGATTATACTTACGAAAATCTTTGTTTGTCATTTTCTTAGAGTACTGCTCGGTATCTTCCATTTCAAACATATTTTTACTTATTTCAACTTGTTTCTTTACACAAGAGACATTCGCATTTTCTATAAATTAATTTTTTAGTTTATTATATACTAAACTACTCATTTTTAATATCTATTATTGCTATATCATTAGATTTTTACCTTTTCGTATAACTTTACTTTCGTTATGAGTAGTTATTTGTTTCTTCGGAATTTTTGGAATATTTTTGAGTAATTCATCCATTTCAGATAATTCATCCAATTCATCACTACTATTCGATGAGTCACTCTTTGCTTTAGCAGCTCTTTTTCGTGTCTCTTTTAAATATTTTTCTGTGTCAGTGCAAGAATTTATATCTGATAAATCTTCGGCATCCTTTAATTTTTTCCTTGCCTTTTTATAGGAAGCTAAAAAAGAAAAACAATATTATATTATTCTAATCAATCTATTAACGTTTCCGACTAGACTCGATAAACTGTTAGTAAACTCGATAAATTGAGAATTATATCTCTTCGTATACATCTTAAATCTTTATAAGTTTCTTTAGACCATTGAAAATAACTCTGTTTATTAATATATAATATTTTAATGTAAAAGTGTTATAATATAATATGTTATAATATATAGCAACATTAAAATAAATATTTATTTATACTTCAAATTACTATCACTTCTATTTATAAAAAGTGGAGAAAATAAGTTAAAACAAATAAATAAATAAAATATTACTTACAAAATTTCCCGAATATTCTTTTGATTGGGTGTTCCAACCATGTACATTCCGGTAATTCCATTAGTTTAACTGCTTTTTCATATCTTTTATTATTTGTATAATGTGGCCAAAAAGCATATTTAAAATCTGCACTTAACCAAATATTTGGAATAACTTGGAGCCCATCTTCAAATTCAACGACTGAATACAATTTTTTTTCTGCCATCCTGATATCATATCATTAAACATATTATATTTCAATATGTAATAGTGGAAAAACTGCAAATGTATTATTTCCACAAGGTAATTTTACGTATTTCGTTATCACAGTTTCTAATGGCCACGATTTTAAATGTGACAATAAGTGTACACAATATATTCCAAGCAAAGAAGATGGACAAGGAACATCAAATAGATCCTTTTTTTCTAAAAATTCATATCCTATAATCATAGGAATGTTTCGTTTTTTACAGTGCGCCACATTTTCGATACATATAATAGTACCATCGCTTAAGCCACAACAATTATTTGCTAATGTTCCAGCTTTGAATGTGATTCCATTATATTTAATAACTTTGTATTGCGGATTATTGCAATCAAATGTGAGTGGACCATCATAATGTAATGCTACTAAATCTGGATGTGTTAAAATAGAACTTGACGAAATATTTTGTAATGGTGATGTATCTAAGTTTATTTCTTTCTCTGTGCATCTCCGTACTACTTGTTGTAATGGCTTTTCGGATTTTCTAAGTAATTTCTTTAATGTTTGCATATAATTTTCAAATTTAAATGCGCTGAAATCGTCAAGTGGTCCAAATCTTCTAACATCGTCTACAAGATGAAGAAGGCTATGCACATTGTGCGACACATTATGAGTTCCATACAGTTTTATAAATGTCTTTATAAAAAAGATAACTAATTCTTGCGCATAGAATAAATATTCATGTAAGTTTTTAGAAGACATAAATCTTATTATCACGTGAAATATCATAAAATGTGTATATACATTTGTTTTTAAAATAGATTTGAAAGCCACTGGTCCTGTATATAGAAGTATTAATCTGTATTCTGTGGCTTTCCATAACCTTATACAATCCATCCCTCGTGGTTTTCTAACAAATTCTGAAGGTATCGATGGTTTTAATTGTGTTAAACGTGTACAAATTTCTTTTACTGCTCTATGTTGCATACGAAAATGTAGATCTCCATCAAGCTACAAATATATTAATTTGCGCATAATTCCCAAGCATATTAAATGCATGTAATCTAAAGGAACATTTGTGACAGGTTTAAAATGAGGTATTTTTAACAAGTTAGATGTTACATTTGGGTTATGATAATTATCATCAACCTTCTCTATAAAATCCTCATCTGTTCTAAGTGGCGCATCCATTTGTGGAAAACATATCCGATTTTTTATGTATTCTCCTTCAGTAATGCATTTAGTGCAACTGGAATACCCTGAATGCCCTTTTATACATAAAGCAAATGCTTTGGCTGGTGTATCACATATTAGTGCTTCAATTCTACATTGTATATTACAATTATCGATACAAATGCCATTCTCACATATTTCTATTGCTTCATTAATAAAATCTTGTAAAAAATCATTTGCGTTGGCTGGTTTTTCATTTCCATAATAAATTCCGATGATAAATACATTGTTATAGGGAAGAACTGAGCCTAATATAGGCCAAAGTTGTTGCTGTGACGATTTCGATAACGGTAATCCATCAATGTTTATAGTTATTTTGATACAATCAAAATTATCTTTTTATAATGTTAATCTTTTTGTAATGATATCTGATATAATATTAAATAATCCAAAATGATAATATATTCCTGGTACTACTACACGTATCGTTTGTGTTCTTGGTGTTTTTAAAAATGATCGTGGATCTGTTAACAATGTTGAAAAACAAGAATGTTGTTTTAATTTCAAAAATAGTGCTTTTAGAGCATTATGTTTAATTTGATATTTCGTAGCCCAGACAACAATATCTTTTTTAAAATTGCTGTTTGCCAAATGTGCATTTTCAGATGTCACATGAACTATTGATTCTTCACAAGGAATTCTTGTAATGCATTGTGAGGAATGTAAATTGTATTCATTTATATATGCATCTGTATTGATATGTTCATAATTTATTAATATATCGTTATTCTTGTTCTTTGTAGAAACATTATCTTTTTCGATTACTTGTGCATCGATTTCAATATCTGTTATATCAGAATTAATTTTTAAAACGTTTTCCACATTGTTTGTGCGCTCATCATTAATATTCGTATGTGATAGAGCAGTATTTAACACAGATTTAGAGATAAATTCTGATTCTTGTTTAATCAATCTATTTAATTGTCGTTTTGACATATGTAAGATGTCTTTCCTTGAACGCTTTCGATTCATTTTAACTCTGTTTAAGTATATTATTATAATCGTTATTATCTTATGATTATCATATAGACATTACATGTATATTACGTAAAATGCAGTATTTAAAATTATGGCAATAATGAAATGATTATGAATAAAATGAAATTTAAAATATATATAACATATATTTATAATATCAAAATTCATATTAATAAAATTAGAAACGGAAATATTAAACAAATGCAAATATATTTTATGTAAGTATTGAACGTGAGAAATTAAAAATCAGAGTATTCCTTATGGAATTATATTCTTATAATGAAAATATTTTTATCGATTACAAAATGTTAAAACTTTAATAAATTTTAATTAATATTATTATTGTCAAATTTTTCAATACTATCACTAGAATTCTTTTATGTGAGAAATTCATGTACATTTTTAAAAATGTATGACAACAAAATTCTCTGGTTTACTCTGATTTTTCGTTCTTTAAAAAATATTTAAATAAATAGAATAAAAAAATGCAGAATAAAATAAATAGAATAAATAGAATAATTAAAAATAAAATGAATACGTTGCAATTACGTACAGGGTGTTTCAAGTTTTTCTTTATAAACTTTAGTAGCAAGTTCTATGAACAGAAATTTAAAAAAAAGTTACATAAATATAGGTCTCCAGAATAATTTATTAAAAAGTTATTACAGAAATACGAAATGTGTAAGAAACAATTTTATTTAAATTTGCATTTTAAAGTATTACCCGCTCATGTCAATATAAGTTATACATCAATATTGAATTTATCACTCTAGAACTTTCGTTAATTTATTTACTCTACAAATTTTGCTTTATCTTTATCTTTGCAGCTGCATACAAACTTTTAACTTTTTGGGACAATGTTCTACATGATACACTCGTTGCTAGTATAGTTGCTCATATTCATTATCATGATCACCTATCATTTTAAATAATAAACATGAAAATAAAGATAAGATAATCTTATTTATAGTAAAATTACTATTTTTTCAATACAAAATTCCAACTTTTGCAATAACTTCCTAATAAAGTATTTTAAGACCTATGATTGTATAACATTCTTTTTATTTCTGCTTATAGAATTTGCTACTAAAGTTTGTACAGACAAACTTGGGATACCTTGTATATATGTATACAACGTGTCCGGTAATTCTCGTATCACCTATCGTATGCAGATAGAGGGAATTAACTTCTGAATGGGAAGATTAAACGCGCATAGTCTGGCGCTAGCTTAACAATCATTTAAACAACTGCACAGGATAAATGATATGGAAATTACCAACACTATTTAAAAGATGTTAAATATTATAATATATGTTAAAAGTAGTAATACTATGAGAGTTCTAACTCAGGTCCTCTCAGGGGGGGTGAGGCGCGAGGGGAACCGCGGTGCGGGGGGGAGTGACGTCACGCGCGGGGAAGGAGGAACCGTGGCGCGCGTTGGGTGACGTCACCCGCGGGGAAGGGGGATCCGCGGCGCGAGCGATGGACGAGGGGGTCCGCGAGGTGAAGGAGGATCCACGGCGCGAGCGATGGACGAGGGGGTCCGCGAGGTGAAGGGGGATCCGCGGCGCGAGCGATGGGCGAGGGGGTCCGCGCAGTGAAGGGGGATCCGCGGCGCGAGCGATGGGCGAGGGGATCCGCGAGGTGAAGGGGGATCCGCGGCGCGAGCGATGGACGAGGGGGGTCCGCGCAGTGAAGGGGGATCAGCGGCGCGAGCGATAGACGAGGGGGTCCGCGCGGTGAAGGGGGATTAGCGGAAAGAAGACGGTGGTGTGAGAAGGACAGCGCTACGTATGAGAAAAGGACAGTGCAAAGTGTGAAGAGGACAGTGCTACGAGTGCAACAAGGATGGTGTTAACGTGGGACAAGGACGACGTATAGGTGGGAGAAGGACGACGCAAAGGTAAGTGAACAACGAGTATATGAAAGAGAGAGAACGATAGCGCCAAGACGACATGTACAAGAGAGAGAACGATAATATCGCGAGACTTGCAATTAGCGCATGCGAGAGAGAACGATAGCGCGAAGACGACGCGTGCGAGAGAGAACGATAATATCGCGAGACTTACAACTAGCGCAAGAGAGACGCAAGGATGGGGACGCGAGGAGAGGCGCGTAAATAATTAGATTTTTTTTTCTCAATTAAAATATATAAAATTTATTAAAATGTGTGTGTTAATACAATTGTGTGTGTGTGTGTGTGTGTGTGTGTGTATGTACTTAAAATTATGATTAATATAAAATATAATATAATAATAATAATATAATAAAATAATGATATAATTATAATAATAATAACTTGGTGGTGCGGGGGGGGGTGGAGGGGCCAGAGGAGCCAGGTGAGGGGGCCGCTCCAGGAAGTTTAAGGGGTGATGCGCCAGGCTGAGGAGGCGTTGCGCCAAGCTAAGGGGAGACCGCTTCTGTAACAGAAAAGATACATATTTTATTAGATTTTAATAATTTATTTTAGGATACTTTATTTAATATAAAAATAATACTTACAATGTTATCCATTTATTTAATTTGTGCAAATGGGGCACATATTGCATGGTAATATTTGATGTAAATTTTTCTTGCACTCTTTGCAATAAGTGCCCATTAATAGAGCACAATAATCCGTTTTATGTTTTCGAACGGAGTATACGTTGTGAAATGATGATGCTAATCTTAAAAAACAATCGGAACAATACTTAGTTCCGTCTTCCATATCGTAATAATAATATTTAATGCGACACATTTTTATAGTAACATCCAGGTTATTTATTTCCATCACGTTTAAATGTTTAAATTTTTTCAGTCTTAATTCTTCATCATTATCACTGGCATAATCTGAATCCACTAAGGATGGTATTTCCTCCTCTTCGGATTCTTCCTCAGAGCCATCGACATCCATTTGATTTCCATCTTCGACTATAACAGCCTCTTCAATGTCCTCATCAACGATAATAACATCTTCGTCTTCAATGTTGATGATGATTACATCTTCGTCTTCATCATCAATGAAAATTACGTCTTCTTCGGCCATTGCACTAACGTAACACACAAGACTAACGAAACGCAAAGAACAACGAAATAATATTCTAATGTCGCAGACTCCTCTTCATTATATATCTTTTTAATATCTCGCGTCTCATTCCAATTAGAGCATCGCGTCTCATCTACCTCAGCATTTCTCTACATCTTGAGAAAAATTGTCGACTATTCTTATTCGTATGGAAGGAAAGAAATAAAATCATAGATTGAATAAAAATAATTATTTATTGCACGCATCGTAAAGAATATCATTTACAGCACATGTTAATAATTCGCAATCGATCAATGATTCGCTGTCAAAGACATCACTCTCACGTATCGTTTTTACAGCATCGCATACAGTAGTAATATTATTACGTTGTAATACAGTTTCAAATTGTTTAAATTTTTCATTTACGAGATACGTATTCTCGCATAACCAATTATGCATAAGATCGATACAATTTTCAAAAATAAATAAATGTAATAATGTTTCTGGTTTCATGTACAACGAATTTTCGCATAATGCAAGTTTTACAATTTTCGATTGATACATTTCAATCGTTAAATCTCCAATTCTTAATGGGGGAGCAGTCGATTGTAGAAATTGTTCAACGTCTGCTTGCTTCCGCATCAACAAATTCCACGTTGAAAAGGACAACACTATTTGATTGCCTCGATTAT
Organism: Camponotus floridanus; assembly: GCF_003227725.1. Classification (NCBI taxonomy): domain Eukaryota; kingdom Metazoa; phylum Arthropoda; class Insecta; order Hymenoptera; family Formicidae; genus Camponotus; species Camponotus floridanus. The sequence goes on from NW_020229443.1 coordinate 113,880, forward strand.
CGCCGAGAATCAGTTCCACGTACGATACAGCTCCAACGCTTATTCCAACGTCCAAATACTTGTACGACGTCGGGGTTAGAGCGTACCTTCTTCCAAGTATGCGAGCCGCACGACGAGGCTGAATACTATAAAAATATAAATAATTATACAACAATATTAAAAATCAATAAGTAGCAAATTTTTTAAACGATTTAAACTTACGTGTCGCATTTTTGCTTCTTACACGGTGGAGTTTCACCGTTTCGAATCGGAACGTAGAAATTCATATTTCTTCAGCGGTGAACCTTTCACACGCGCGATTGATGCAATACTGCAATCGTGTTAGAATCAATATCAATTCAAATAGTATCCCAAATTGTGATGTAGAGGGGATTATTGCTGACGCAACATTTTAATTTCCTCCAAAATTTTGTCGCGCCGATGTATGGCTGCGATGACATCATCATCTTCGGAACAAAGATTTAGCTGAAATTGCTAAAATCGAGCGCCGATGTACGGCTGCTCCTGATACAATCACGTCAAAATTATTCAAATGTACGTGACAAAACGGGAAATTTTCAAGGTTAAGATCTGCATCGAAACTAAGATTTAGCTGAATTTGCAAAAATCGAGCGCCGATGTACGGCTGCGCCTGATGCAATCACATTAAAATTTTCAAATGTACGTGACAAATAGTGAAAAAATAATTGCCAAGGTTAAAATGTGTATCATCCCTAGACAAAGATTTAGCTGAATTTACTAAAATCGAGCGCCGATGTACGGCTGCGCCTGATGCAATCACACCAAAATTATTCAAATGTACGTGACAAATAGTGAAAAAATAATTGCCAAGGTTAAAACATGCATCATCCCTAGACAAAGATTTAGCTGAAAGCGCTAAAATCAAGGGCCGATGTACGGTTGCCCCTGATGCAATCATGTTAGATTTTTCAAATGTATTGTACGTGACAAAACGTGAAATTATCAAGGCCAAATTGCACACGGTACTACGGGGAATTTTTTGTAAGATGAAATCGTTCTAGAATGTTCGATGATAAAACAATGCATGAGACGGTATATAAATCATGATAGAGAGACGCACCCCACCAGTAGCTAAAGTGCATCAGACCTGTCATTAGAAACGCTAAATTTTGCAAGTGTACGTTAGCAATATGGAGGAGCAATTTTTGCGAGAACAATCCGCTTTGCTTGATTCATTGGAAAACAACGTTGTGGGAGCAACGATGCGACGAGTACATCGAGTCGCTGGAAGAGCAAAGTCGAATCAAACGACCGCGATTATCGATCGGAAATCAACAATCACTGATTGCTCGGATCGCGCGCCTCGAAGGTTTGAAAAATTCGGTACGGAGACGTTTCGTACACGCGGGTGCCGGATGTAGTGCGCATCAAAATGCACTTGTGTGGCGTGAAATTGATACGGCGTTCGAGAGTCGCGTATCGACTGGTGCGGTGATAAACTATAATCACATTGAACCGCACCAATTTCTCGATGACGCTAAAGACATTGTGTTGGAACATGTGCAGGACGCTTTAAAAAAACACAACAGTGTAAAAGTGAACACTATATTCAACGGCGAATTTGTGTCGGGTGATAAACACGCGAATAAAAGTGTGAATACGAGAAACTATGAACTCTTTCGCACATCTGATTTACGCGAGTGGTACGAACGGCGCGTTATCGAGTCCACCCTAGCGTCTCTGGAAGAGTTTCAGGAACGCGATAGCGGGTGGGCATTGTCGCGAATACTGAACTTGACTGTAAATATAAACAAGTACAATCCAATGCGCGCGGGATGTCACATTAAATTGCCGCGGGAGATTATGATGAAGAGAGCGGTGGTTAACGTGCAATCAAAGGACAATGCGTGTTTCGCGTGGGCAGTGGTCGCCGCTCTGTATCCCGCTGAAAGGAACGCGGAACGGGAATCATCGTACCCGCATTATGCGACAGTGCTGAATCTCCGGGACATTGAGTTTCCAGTGACTGTGAATCAGATTAAAAAATTTGAACATGCAAATGACATTTCAATCAATGTGTACTGCATCGAAGACAAAAACATTGTCCCGATACGTCTTTCGCAGCAGAAGCGGGACAAGCATGTGAATCTGCTGTACATTGAAGATGACAACAGCGTGGGACATTTCGCTTGGATCAAGAATTTATCCCGGCTCGTGAGCTCGCAATTGAGCAAACACAATGGCCAAAGATATATCTGTGATCGGTAAGTTTATTTTATATTATTTGAAAATTATAATTTATATAAAAATCTTATGATAAAAAAAATTTTTTCTTTTACAGATGCCTTCATTATTTTTATTCGGACGACAAGTTGCAATCGCATACGGTCGACTGCGGAAAGCTAAACGATTGCGCTGTCCGGTTGCCGAGCGACAAGGACAAGTGGCTCGAGTTCAGCAATCCTAATCGAAAGGAGCGGCTTCCATTCATCGTGTACGCCGACTTGGAATGTGTCCTGACCAAGACGAAAGAAGAAAAATTATATCAACACCATCGGGTATTTAGTTTAGCTTATTATGTACATTGTTCGTACGACGACTCATTATCAGCGTATCATTCGCGTCGAAGCGTTGATTGTATAGCATGGTTCGCCGAAGACCTTAAAAATTTAGCAATTCGCGTTAAGAATATTTTAAAAACAAATGTCCCCATGGTAAATTTAACATCCGATGAGTGGGAGAAATTCCATAGCGCCACTCGTTGTCATATATGCGAAAAGCCGTTTGCGCAAGACGATACACGCGTTCGCGATCATTGCCATCTGACCGGGCGGTACAGAGGTCCCGCACACTCAAATTGTAATCTAAATTATAAAGATTCTTTTTGTATTCCGATAGTGTTTCACAATTTATCCGGTTACGATTCTCATTTTATTATTGAGGAAATAGCCACAGCGTTCAAAGGGAAAATCGAGTTATTACCGATAACCAAGGAAAAATATATTTCGTTTACCAAAAGTGTTGATCTTAAAGAAGAAGAAGAATCAAAAAATCAAATAAAATTACGTTTCATCGATTCATACAAATTTCTCGCATCGAGTCTCGATAAATTGGCATCATTTTTGGACAAAGATAAACTCAAAATTTTAAAATCGGAATTTCAAAATTTATCAACAGAAAATTTCAATTTGTTAACGCGAAAAGGTGTATTTCCGTACGAATACATCGATTTCGTCGACAGGTTGCATGATACGTGTTTACCATCGCGCGAATCATTTTACAGTTCCTTGACCGGTGAAACTGTATCCGAGAGCGATTACGCACACGCCGAGAACGTCTGGACGCGATTCTCCATTCGGACGCTAGGCGAATATAGCGACTTGTACCTCAAAATTGATGTCTTGTTATTAGCCGACATTTTCGAAAACTTTCGAGATAAATGTATCGAAAGTTACGGACTCGACCCCGCGTATTATTATACTCTCCCCGGATACACGTGGGACGCCATGTTGAAGCATACAAAGATCACGTTCGAGTTGCTTACAGACATCGACATGGTTATGTTTATCGAACGTGGTATACGCGGTGGTCTGAGCCAATGTTCGGGTAGATACGCTCGCGCTAATAACATGTACATGGAGTCGTACGATCCATCGAAACCATCATCGTACTTGATGTACTTTGATGTAAATAATTTGTACGGATGGGCAATGTGTCAACCGCTGCCCTATGCTGATTTTCGATGGGTCGACGATGTGTCAAATTTTGATGTATCATCCATCGCGCTAGATTCGCCTACGGGCTATATCCTCGAAGTGGACCTCGAGTACCCGCAACATCTTCACGATGCGCACACTGATCTACCGTTTTGCCCGACACGCGACAAACCACCTGGCAAGCGAGAATTCAAGCTACTTGCAACGTTATACGATAAGAAGCGTTACGTGATACACTACCGCAACCTGCAGCAGTGTACGCGGCACGGCCTTCGTGTAACAAAAATACATCGAATTTTACAGTTTTCTCAATTTCCCTGGCTTCAAAATTATATAGAATTAAATACACATTTCAGAACATTGGCTAAAAATGATTTCGAAAAAAATTTATATAAATTAATGAATAATGCGGTGTTTGGTAAAACGATGGAAAATGTGCGCAATCGTGTCGATGTAAAATTATTAACAAAGTGGGACGGTCGGTACGGCGCAGAGGTGATGATCGCGAAACCAAATTTCCACAGTAGAAGCGTTTTTTCGGAAAACTTAATCGCTGTGGAATTGCGTAAACTCGAGGTGAAATTCTACAAGCCGATTTACGTGGGTATGTGCATCCTCGACATATCCAAAACATGTTTGTATGAATTTCATCACGAGTATATGGCGCCAATGTATCGCGACAAATGCCGGGTAATGTATACCGATACGGACAGTCTCATATATCACATCGAGTGTGCGAATGTGTATGAGAATATGAAGCGTGACATTGTTAGATTCGATACGAGCGATTATGCGGTGGACAATGCATACGGTATACCGCTTCTAAATAAAAAGGTGCCGGGTCTGATGAAGGATGAAAACAACGGTGCCATAATGACCGAATTCGTCGGGCTCAGAGCAAAGATGTACGCGTTACGAGTGAATGGGAAAAAGGATACGAAGAAAGTCAAAGGTGTCAAGAGCAACGTTGTCGCGAGAACGATAACGGTTGACGATTACACGCGGTGCTTGAACGAAGAGATTGAAATGACGCGTCAGCAGTCGTGTATACGATCTAAATTACACCAAGTATACACGATTCGCGAGACGAAAATTGCTCTGAGTCCGTACGACGACAAGCGGTATATCGTACCCGATACCACCGGATACATTACCGTGGGGACATTATCAGATACCGTTGTAAATAAATGTATATTTTATTTATTGTATATTTTGTACATAATCATGTATATATTTTGTACATTTTATATTATATATTTTTATATATATTTTATATACGCATATTTTATATGTTTCAATAAATGTTTACAACACATTATTTTTATGGATCCAAGAGTTGTATGATTTATCCATTCCCAACCATTTCACGTAAACCTCGTCACCCTTTTTTTGTAAAATTTTTTCCACGAGATATACGTCGGGATTGGCGACGCGTTGTAACTCATATTCGTAGAATCCTCCAGCGACGAGATTTCCCGCGAATCTTCGAGTATAAATGTCGCGGGATTAGTTTTCTGCACCTCGATAATCTTAAAAACTTCGGTCGTCCAATTTGGTGTGAAACCTTTTTCAAAGATGGTCTTGTATTTGCTCACGCGTACCGAATCGCCTACTTTAAATTTTGCAGGAGCCGCAATTTTTACGTTGCTGTACACAGTATTTAAAAGTTTTTCGGCGATCGCCGGAGTGATGTCGACAGGTCTCATACCGATGGTGCGATGTTTTCGCGTATTGTACTCTGCAACGAGTCGAGATAGTTCGTCGATCCATTTGTAATTCCCATTCAACGTAAACATTTTCCACATATTATTTTTAAAGTACGATTGAATCGTTCCACGACTGAGGCTTTCATAACGGAATATGTCGAGTAATGATTAATGTTGTGTTTCCTTCATGAGTTTCTGCACACTCGAGTTGTAAAATTCTTTTCTCTATCGGTTTGAAAAAATTTTTTCGGACATCTTTTATCGTCTCCAATAATCTTTGCGATCGTTTCGAATTTTCGTTCCGCTCTTACTCTTGAGCGGTACAGCCACGCATACTTGCTCAACACATCGATAACCGTGAGTATGTATTTTATGACCCTTGGAGTCGAGAGTTACGAAGCATGTCCACCACGTCCGCCTGCCACAGATCATCGTATCCGCTACAATGACGCGTCTTCGTGGAAAATTTCTTCTCGCCGGAGCATGTAATTCCTCGACTAGTTGCCGCTTTTCGGAGGTGCTTTTGGTTCTTTCGGCACGTTTGAATCGAGGCATAGGGATTAAGTATGCGATATATTAGTATATCTCGCTGTAGTTGTGTCGAGTTTAGATGTTGCATGTCTCAGATCTTGGTATCTCATCATCATTATTGCAGTCGTCTGCACGTTTGTTATCGGGAGCGAGATAATTTTTTGGGGCTCAATTTCTCCTACGATATTCAAAGTTTTATCAGTTATCGTTTTGATTTGAAACGTCGTATAGCTTCCCGGTTTGCCGCTACCGCGTTTGAATTCTTGCAGACGGCCGGTTGCGTCAAAGCGGTAGTAGTTTGGCAGAGAGACGTTATTCGGCACGTAATTGTTCAATAATGCCATCCCTATAGCATTATACACCTTGTTCGACGAATCACAAATGGAATAACCAGAAAATGTTATTAAGTCGACATTTCGGTACCGGAGAAAAGCATTGCAGGACCGACATGACGACGACGCGACGCCTTAGTCGTTATATTTATAATAATGCCGGCTCGACGAGTTTTCGATTAATCGAAAGATTTCGGGATTTGTCGTGAAGCATTGTTTGCACGGTCGACGCGAGGCGTCCCGGAATCGCAAACGACCAACATTCGTTGGGATCGTTCCAATGACGGTAATTACGATCATGTTGTCGGCTTAACGTCATGGTGCGCGGCGCGGTCCATATACCTCTTCCATCTTTCCCTGATCGGGGAATAATGGTGCAATTATATATGTACTTGTACCCTTTTATTTGTTTTAATAGGATTATCTAACTTTGGTTGT